>NC_056732.1:1348284329-1348346829 GCF_019279795.1 Protopterus annectens
ATGGTGTACAATACATATGCACCTCTTACTGCATGACATATGTACAAAGGTTGACAGACTTGTGGCTGGAGCTACAAACACTGGCCCAATATTGGCATGCTGCTGTGATAAGCTCACATTTACTGTTGTACCATGGTTTGTTGTGACATATGTCCTTTGAGGGATATGAAGTCAGTAACTCTCATGGCTGTCACCATGTACTGACTACAATCCTCACACTATGCTTCTACAGTTCTCAGATAGGTGTTCTATGAGTAACACAAGAAATAAAAGGCTCCACACACTGCCCAGTCTGCAGATAACCCTACAGATGGGAGTTTCCTCAAACACATACTGTCATGACTGGTATTAAATCATGTAGACCAGCCATATCCACATACACCCTGTTAAACAGACATTACTCTAAATGCAGAAGAGCAACACTTGCATTGTGTAGTCATGTCTGGCACATCCTCCTCCTGTCTGTTGGCCTGTTTCCACAGTGTATGTTGTTAGAGGTAAATCCCAATACCATCTGTGATGCTGTTTGACAAACACTAAATTTAGGTCCTGCTCACAGTGAATGAAAAGACCCAACACCAACATGATGTTCCTAGATATTGGAGTGTGTTCCCATGCAATTGGCTATGGGAATGTTACCACAGCTATTCCACAGGCAGTCAGCAAGAGAGGGACTGCAATCCATGCAGAGGCCATCAGCTGATCACGAGCATCACTTACTAAACACAAGCTGCTGCCTAAGCAAAGCAGGTGTACTTCTCCACATCCACCAGAGAGGGGGTGAGAGAGACAGACAAAGTAAGTCAGGGAGGGGGTGGGAGAGTAAAACCTAAGCAAGTTTGTGTCACACACCTAACAGTACAGGGTTTCAGACCCCTGACTGACTATGTATTGCTATCACATGTCTATGCAGTGATTGCATGCACCACATAGCTTACATGTTGGGGAGCTGTCCAAAGGTATATCTGATGGTGAGTGACCTCTGCAACAGTGATATAGTAGTGATAAGGTAGGTGTAGTACACTTGCCTATCCACATGAACAGGTGTCAATGTCAACACAGCCATACTCTCTCGGGGACTCACACACATTGACACACTTGGCAGGGTCAGGAATAGATTTCCTCACTAGCTAGTTTGCCACAGTACAGTAATGCGCAGGTATCACATGCACCACAGGGGTATCTGGATGTTATATGGGCAAAGGGTATGTGAAGGTGTTTGACATCAGACAGCATGCATCAGTAGGCCAATGGGAGTTGTAGTGAGAGTGAATGTGATCGAAAGCATCATACTCCACACACACACACACACACACACACACACACACACACACACACACACACACACACACACACACACACACACACACACACTCGGTGCCAGTACTGACATGCTTGGGTGCATTGCTTCAAGGTTGTGTAGTGGCTGACTGTGCCAGAAGGCTATACAAGGCTAGGTGAAGGGTATACCTTGGCATCAGGCCACATGACAATGGTCTGCAGTGTGGCTCAGGGGTGTAGTGTCTGAATTTGCCCACACAGGTGGGTATTGTATTCACCATCCAGTCACCTCAGTTACTGTTGTGTGTGGCCAATGCTGTGCAGAGCTTGCCATGTATGTGTTCCATAGTCCATGACATGGACGGTGTCTGGGATGTGCACACATCACACATTCATGTTCAGTGACATGTGGAACTGTACCTGGGGTGTCTGGCCCATGTTATGTACACAGATTGTTATCATCAGATGGTCTAGTCCTGGCCTCATGTGGCGGGAACTGGTAATGGACACCAGGTTGGCCCTGCACCTACATTGATAGCATGATACAGGTATTCCCTGGTGTCAGTGGCATCTGTCCATACAGGGCATGTGTTTAAGGCATGGTATGTCCTTTGTGGGTCACATTTGATGGCACCACAGTTGTTGCAGGCATCCAGTGGGGAACATAGTGAAGGCACACTGTCTGCAATTATGTGCCTATTGTAGTGATGGGACAGAGTGCTATGTCCTCTGTAGTCCACTGCAATCACACCATGGTTGCTATCTGTGGGAAATATGCAGGGTACTACCAACATAGCGGTTGTTGCCTAGGTAAGTGTGTTTGTGTATGAGACACGGGTTGAGAGTTTTCTCTGGGTAATACAAGGGTTGCTTACTTTGTTTGCCAGGCCTTGATGTCACATATAGGGGTATGGATTGGCACCCCAGCCTCTCAGCTATTTGACATTTGTTATCCTTGTAAGGTGGACATTGTGACATGTAATAGGCCCACCATATAAGAAATTTGCAAAACACGCTCCACAATGAGTCCAGTTGTTACACACTCACAGCCACCTCCACACAGGATACGAATGACAAAAACAGACACACACACAGTTGCCATGTCTATGATTAGAACTCCTACCTAACAAGTTTATCACACTACAGCATTACACAATTATAGGATGCACCATGGAGATTACTGGACTACTCTTTCCCCAAAGGTGTATTTCACTGGGAATGACATCAGCAGGCTTGCCAAAGAAGGGCAATGGAAGTTATAGTGACTGTGAATGGCCTCAAAAGCATTGCTCCCTGCACAGACAAATAAACAAACATCCACCCCTACCAAACTACTATATCTCCCTACAGCATTACGCTGTTATAGGACACACCACAGAGATTACTGGACTACTCCTTCCCCAAAGGTGTATTTCACTGGGAATGACATCAGTAGGCTTGCCAAAGAAGGGCAATGGAAGTTGTAGTGACTGTGAATGGCCTCAAAAGCTTTGCTCCCTACACAGACAAACACACACACACACACACACACACACACACACACACACACACACACACACACACACACACACACACACACACACAAACATGCACAGTTGCCATGTCTGGGAATAGAACCCCTACCAAGCTACTATATCCCACTACAGCATTACACTGTTATAAGACACACCACAGAGATTACTGGAGTACTCCTTCCCCAAGGATGTATTTCACTGGGAATGACATCAGCAGGCTTGCCAAAGAAGGGCAATGGAGGTTATAGTGACTGTGAATGGCCTCAAAAGCATTGCTCCCTACACAGACACACACACACACACACACACACACACACACACACACACACACACACACACACACACACACACACACACACACACACACACAATTGCCATGTCTGGGATTAGAACTCCTACCTAATTAGTTTATCACACTACAGTATTACACAGTCATAGGACATGCCACAGAGATTACTGGGCTATTCCTTCTCCAAAGGTGTGTTTCAAAGTGAATGACATCAGCAGGCTTGCCAGAGTAGGGCATTTGAATTGTAGTGGGTGTGACTAGCCTAAAAAGCATTGCTCCCTACACACACATACACACACAGTTGCTATGTCTGGGAGTAGAACTCTTACCTAACTAGTTTATCACACTACAGCATTACACAGTTATAGGATGCACCACAGAGATTACAGGGATACTCTTTCCCCAAAGGTGTATTTCAAAGTGAATGACACCAGGCTTGCCTAAGTAGGGCATTTGAGTTGTAGTGAGTGTGACTAGCCTAAAAAGCATTGATCCCTACACAGATACACAGTTGCCATATCTGCGATTAGAACTCCTACCTAACTAGTATATCACACTACAGCATTACATAGTTATAAGATGCACCAGGGGTTGGGAGGGTGGCCTAATGGTTAAGGTGTTTGCCTTACAAACACAAGGTGCAGGGTTTGAGTCTCACAAGGGATAATTAGCTAGGCTTAAAATGGCTTGCAAGGGCAGTTAGCCTAGTACTAATCTATGAACCTATGAACCACAGAGATTACTGGGCTATCCCTTCCCCAAAGGTGTATTTCACAGTGACTGACATCAGCAGGCTTTCCATAGTAGGGCTATGGAGAGGGCAGTGTGTGTATGGGCCATGAACCATTCATCTAGAGGTAGACACACCACACTCAGGCACACACACGTTTATATTCTGAAGGTATGTGTATACATCTGCTAGATGACTACTGCCTTGTACAGTCATGTTGCGCAGTTAGCACTAGCACCACAGAGTCTATAATGCTGAAGGATACCAGTGGCTAATTTCTATGGTGAGTGACATTTACACATCATGTAGTTGTAGCCATTTGTCTGTATGCTGGGTGGGACAGGCCTCATGATGGAAGGGTCTTTGTCACTGTCACTCTATTCCACACATCTATGTATGTGTACTTTTGGGATATTATAGTGTGTTGTCCTTGGATATATGTGTGTAATCCTATCCAATGTGTGTGCAAAGCATGACTGGTGCATACAGAGGAGTGTATGCACTAACATCTGCAACTGTCAGATATGTATGGTCCACTGTTGTTGCCAGTCATGGGTTTCATTTAAGTGTAGGAGCATGCCCAGTATGCCCTTCTGTATTGAATGTGTGGATCCATTCCAGGAAGATTGTACTCCAGTGCAGATGTTTGTGTTCTACACCTACAGTTAGCAAACTGTTTCTGCAGGATATCTGTAGATCAGTTGGCAATATGGGGTCAAACTGGGCAAGGGATAGTGGGTACTGTAGGTAATTGTGTCTGTGCTGCTTCTGCTACATGGTATTGGTGTTAGCAGAAATATTCAGACATGTGTAGTGTTATACACTGTGATGTTTTATGTCCTCAAGTACTGTCAGGTAGACATTTTTGCTCACAGTGATGTCCTGGGGAACACAGGGTGAATGCAGTTGTGTCCAGTATTGTGGTCAAATGCCTACATATTCCTGTAAACTAATGCCATTCTGGAGGGGGAGCTGCAGACACTTGCCGCTGGGTCTGTGTAACTGGTTCAGCACCTTGGTACAGTGGTGGCAGAGGATTCCATACTTGTACATCCATCGACATGACAGTATGGCCTTATCTTGCTGTGGCAATACCTCACAGCTGTACAGATTCACACAGGTTACCTTGAGGCAGGGGCCATACGTCAGGACATTACCCCTATTGTGGTGTACGGGCAGGTTTGTAGCCACCCATTCTTGTGTTTGCAGCCTGAGATAGTATGTGCACATAGCTGTGTTTTGGACTTTGCACATTCCATGCTGCCCATGCTACCCCCCTCTATTATTCTATCCTCTTCCATACATTATGCATACATTCTCTGATACTTTCTCTATAGTTATCACCTCATCACAGCAGTGTATTGGTGTTGGTCCACAGTTCATGCAGTGGGACATGGTGGACATGCTACTGTGGCTTGTCCACATGGCCTTGCAAATGGGTTCTGTGGACTGTGTTATGTTATTTGGGAGTCCATGACATAACATAAATTGGCAGTATGGGTGAGATGCAGGCCTTTGGGAGAAGACTATAGGCCATTTGGTAGTGATGCAGACCAGCTGTAGCAGGCCATTGCATTCTGTCAGTCCTACAGTACCAGACTGCCATACAATATATTCCCCTGGGCTGACAGGGTAGGTGTGCTAGGTGTTCATGCCAATACCTTCTATCAGTATTGATCAAGTGGTGTGGATGCTGGCAGGGTGCTGATTACAGCTAGAGACACACCTGCATGGGACACCTGCACTGAATGCTGCATTCTTTCGCTATTGCCAAAAACAGGTGAGGGTCATATTGTACCCATTCCCAACAGCAGGGATAAGACCGGAGAGGTACCTGTGGGTGATGGTTGGGTGAGCTGGGTGCATGTGTGCTATGGACACTATTTGCATATGACTCACAGATATGCATGGGGCATTTCAGTTATGCTGGCTTGTGCAGGGACATCAGCTGTTTCTCAATACATCATTCCTATCACCTTTGTGATCTGCGAGTGTTCGGACAGACAACATTGGTATTCCCCTACTACAAGGCCAGATAATGTGATGCAAACCTGTATGTACAATTCCAAGGGTGTGTCCATTTCACGGTTACACATTATACACTATCTGTCTGGAGTACTTTCCCCTGTGTACTGCTTGTATATCTGGCCCAACAGTAATGCCATGTCCATCTTTCAGATGGTGACACATATTACCTCCATACATTTACAATAGCTTACTGCTAGAATGTGTTATACTGGGGAGCATTGTGTTTGACACTGCAGTTGTGAGGACTTGGCCCTGTCATCACCAGTGCTGGGCAGTGGACACCAGGTCAAACCTCATCATGCATACATACTGACCACTCTCACACAAAATGTAACACACACCAGCCTAACACATGCATACCTGCATATTGTACAAATGCTACAATCTATCCTGCTACTTTGGCCACCTCAGGTCATCTGTGCTCCACTGGTATTATACCTACACATACATGTTACTACATTTCTACATTGGATTGGGGGGCACACCTGACTGTTACAACGTGTCTACATCAGATTGGGGGGCACACCAGACTGTTACTACATTTCTACATAGGACTGGGGGCACACCTGACTGTTTCTGCATTTCTACATAGGATTGGGAGGCGCACCTGACTGTTTCTACATTTCTACATAGGATTGGGGGGGTCACACCTGACTGTTTCTACATAGGATTGGGGGGCACACCTGACTGTTTCTACATTTCTATATAGGACTGAGGAGGTCACACCTGACTGTTAACGTGTCTACATCAGATTGGGGGGGGGCACCAGACTGTTACTACATTTCTACATAGGATGGGGGGACACACCTGACTGTTTCTACATTTCTACATATGATTGGAGGGGGAACACCTGACTGTTTCTACATTTCTACATAGGATTGGGGGGGGTCAAACCTGTCTGTTACAACATGTCTACATCGGATTGGGGGGGGGTCACACCTGACTGTTACAACATGTCTACATCGGATTGGGGGGGCACACCAGGCTGTTACTACATTTCTACATAGGATTGGGGGGCACACCTGACTTTTACTACATTTCTACATAGGATTGGTGGGGCACACCTGAGACTTGTACACATTTGCTATGACTGTACTGGTATGTCCAGTACTCCATTTCATTCTGTATTCTAAACTATCATGCTGACTAGAGGCATATGAGTGTACTACAGGTTTTAGGTTTGATTGACCTACATATCAGTTTCTGACTTCTTACTCTTCAGATCTAACATCCCACTGCCTGACCTGATGTAGTCTGCCTGTGTAGGCCTGGGGGGAGGTTACCCAAAGCCATCATTCAGAGGCCTTAGCACAGCCTTTGTTTGTGTTTGTCTACACCTGTCCTACTGGCTGAGACTGTTGTTTAGTATGTGAACCTCCCTGACTGGCATGTGTGTGTCATATGGGCACACATGTGGCCCAGCACATTTCCTGCAGTGGGTTTTGTCACCATGTGTAGTACTGGCTACTATGGTGATACCAGTATTTATTACAGATCTCATGCTGCCACTATAGATGTATACTATCTGCTGGCATCCAATTCAGCCACCCAATTCCCATGCATGCTCACATCCATACCATAGATACAAGTAACAGCACATACTACTCCATTCGGTAATTGGTAAGAAGAATGACTTACCTTGTGGGTGTGCCAGTATTGAGAATGGTGCTGGAGGGCTGCCTATGTCAGATGCACATAGTACACTCCCTATACATGGTTGAGCACAGGTAGTGTCATGTTTGGCATCCCTTTTACTGTATGCATGAGTCAGAGAGAGGTGTCATTCCCTGGGTCCCTACTGTGTCAGTGTATGTGCTATGCATTGCCTCTTTGCCAAGGCCAGGGTATACTGAGCATGCCTCCTTCTGCCTACTGGGGCAGTTTCAAGTTGTTCATCCTCTGAGTCACTCTGTGCCTGTGCAGGCCTTGGCAATAGTGGGGAGCTGTGTGGTCCTGCATCATGCTGCTCCTGCTGCAGCTGTTTCCACAGGATCATATTGTGTAGCATGGCACATATGATGACAATTTGAGTACATATAGCTGGTGAGTACTGCAAGGCTCCACCAGATGTGTCCAGGCACCAGAACCATGATTTGAGCATCCAAAACACGTGCTCTATTATAATTCTGGTCTGTGTGTGTGCCTCATTATGGAGTTCTTGTTCGGGTGTGTGTGCATTTCTGATGGGTGTCATCAGCCACGGCTCCAGTGCATAACCAGCATCCCCCACTAGGTGACCATAAGGGATGTCCCCATTGGCAAATCTCTGGTACAGCTGCATCAGATGCCAGATGTGGGAATCATGATAGCTTCCAGGGCAGCCAGCATACACATTCATTATAATGCCCTGGGCATTGCACATGACCTGGCAGTTGATGGAGGGGAAGCCCTTCTAGTTGATGTAGACCCTACCCCGCTCACCGGGTGATGCTTTGATGCATATGTGCATGCTGTCTACAGCATCCACTACCTCGAAGTAATCTGCTATTTGATGGAAGAGACGCATATTGCTGGCCAACGCCTCATGGGTGTTGGGGAAATATACGTGCTCACCGGCATCTGCTGACATGGCATCTGGGAACTGATGGAGTAGCCTGGATGCTGATGCCTGTGAGATCCCCATGATATCCCCAGTTGAAAGGTACCTGTGGCTAGTATTCTTAGGCCTACACATACCTTGGTATCCACTGGGATGGGTTCCCCTCTGTTAGTTCTGTGTATCAGGCATGGCTGGCACAGCTCAACAATTTTCTGTAGGAGGTCCCTGTCCACCCTGTAGCACTACACTATCTCCAACTCATGTAGCCCCTGGTAGGTTACCCTGAGTCTGTACACTCTTCTCCATCTCCTCACTGTGGGTTGGTCGACAGCACTCTCATCCTCACCACCCTCAGCCTCTTCCACATGTTGATGTATGATAGCTGCTGCAGCCCCTATCATTTTGTTGTTTTCGTTTGTTAAAATTTCCCTGCTTGTATACACCGGTGGTGTAGAGTATGTGGGAAAACCCAGAGGGAAAGGTGTTTCCATAGTTTTTAGTAGTGTTCTGGGCTGGGCTGGGCTGCTGCCTGTGTAATTGGTTGATTCTGATACATTTCACCTGCAAGCTATGCTAGTTCTCCTAGATTACATTCCTACTGCTGTTTTCCCTTCCCATTGCCTTCCTGTTTAAGCCCGGGGGCGTGCCGCACAAACACAGTGCTCAAATGTGCACAGAGCTGCTATTTCCTGGTTTACTTTTTTTTTCATTTAAAACCCGGTGCGTGGCGTGCACACCAGCTTAGGCAGTGTAAAGAGAACTAGGCAGCATCAGACACATGCCCTTAGTTTAGCTCTGCTAAGCTAAGGGCAAACCTGAGCCACAGGGCTCCAATCCGCTTAAGGTATGCCTGAGGCACACCCCTATGATGTCCGCTAACTCCTAGGCTTGCACCAAGCTATTCCTGCACTTACACTGTTGGGTGCTGACTAGCATTGAGGGGAAATCTGGGATTCAGTATCATTCCCCTCATTTGCATAGAATTGCCTGCTGATGCATAGTTACAGGTCCCACACTGAGCCTCCCCCCTTAGCAACTACTATTCACTGGCCATGATGTCTTCTGCCTGCCATTGAGTATAATGGCAAAATAATGATTTTGGTTAGAATGCTTATTTCAGGTTATTATTTTATTTTTTTGCCCAATCCCATTTGCGCACCATTGCCCTATGCTTCAACAGCCGAAATCGACTAAAAAAAAATAAATGTTATTTTTTTTTAACTGTTTTCTGTGCCACTGGCCATATATTTGGCCACTGGCATGCTTTACACGTTACATACACCTTTATTTGGAGCTGTCATGGCTCCGTTTTGTAGTTTGCAGATATGTACTTGGTTACTAACAGAGTACATTTCTGCAGATTACACTAGTCCTGCACAGCCGGCTGCCAGCTTTCTGGATCTCAAATTCACCTAATTTGCATGGTTTTCACCTGCAAATGGGGTCATTTGCATAGAGGAGCTGTGTCCATGCAGGAATAGTGCAGGAGTGCTCATGCACGTTTCTGCAGCTTATTCCTGGATTGCACGGCAGACATATTGCCTCCTGGAGCTCCTGCACACCATGCAAGGCTTGCTGAATCCAGGGGAATGTGTTTATGCTACAGAGTGTTATAATGATGACTTCAGATTTTTGCATGTATCTGTAACTTTAATAGTAATCTAGTGCCTCTTGAGATGGTTTATTTATTTGTATATATAATGTGTAACACAACTTTTTGCTCAGTCCGATTGCCTTTGACAACTAAATACTTCTCTAGTGAGCAATGGGGCAGAGACATGTTTCTGAAAGGCCTCTCTTACTTGGGTCAAGCTTGGCATTGCATGCAACTTAGTACAGCTAAACGTTGACTAACCTTATTTTTCTTACTCTGCTTTGTTGAGTTGTTGATTGTTTTGAAACCTAATACATACTGTAAACTTTTTCAGGGCAATTTCCACTGCAGGACTCACACTCCAAATGTGTCTATTGTCTTGATGCCGTGCACCTTAATATAGAATACCAGTCATGCATCATTTGTCCCAGGTCCCTCCAATCTAGAAGGGACAAGCTTGTTTTAAAGGGGGTTATTTCCAGCACAGGCAGGACCTACCCCTTCACATACTTCCCCTTCTAAACAAGAAAAATCCAAGTCGAAATGTCAAGATAAAGAAAAAGAAGATATAGACAAAAGAGAGAATGAAAGGAGCAAGTCTCCCTCTAAAAATTCCAAGAAAAGGTCTCCAAAGCCAACAACCTGGATCAGGCCAACCCCAAGGTTCCCAGAAGGTCAAAACAGAAAACTTAGTGGGCCCAATCACTATTCTCCCTGTACCAGTTACTCACCAGGACCAGTGAGTTCCAAACTTCAATCACAGATCTTACAGGAAAGGAGATATTCCTGGCCACTCTATCATCTAGAAACTTCACAGAATTCAATATCAGTAGGATGAAGAGGAAGTTCTTGAGAACTCAGATACAGCCTTGGGTTATCCTGGTACAGTCCCCAGGGAAGGTACAGAGTGCTGGTCAATTACCCTTCCCTTACAGGAATCCATACTGACTTGCCCTTTGGGTTAGGTATTATTGAATCCAACTGGAACTGGAGCACCTTTGTTGGCACCAGAGCTGCTTAAGTCTTCAACACATACTATCTCCCTCCCTCTCTCTCTCTCTCTTGACTATGATGTATTTGTACTGAGATGAGACTTAGAACTGAAGCTTCAGTGCTGAGTTTTGGGTGGGGGCTTAATCGGCACTGAGATTTTCAGGATTGGGGCTCATTGGTGCTGAGGTTTCCCTTTCTTCTTCAGAATGGAGGAAGCTATTGGTTTTAGTGGCAGCCTTGGCCTTTGAGGCTTTTGAAAGTGTTTGGCAAATACCAGATGCAAAGTGGCTTCAACCAGTTCAGTCCGACCCAAGCCCCATCTGCAGTCTGTTTCTTCACCCTTTCATCCTGTCAGACAGGGGCAGTTGATACCAAGGGTTTCTGGGGAAGTTTGCTTCATTAGCTCATCGTCTGATTCTGACCCTACTACTGCTTCACTAGAAGGTGCTGCCAGAAAACAGATGAGTAAGTGGAAGCAACTAGACTCTTCCCCAGAGTCTTTCACTGAAGATACTGAGTTAGAGGAAGGGGAGGGTTTCCCTCGCCCCCTTACTGAAGATGTCACATTTGGTGATATTCTTAAATTAATGAAACAGAGAAGGGGTTGGTCATCCCAAGACCCTTCACCAGATTTGACAGTATTTTTGAAGCCTTTGGTTCCAAATCAACATCATCCTGAGTGGTACCTCCCATTGACCTACTTATCAATGTTATGCCTCAATGGGCATGGAAGGACCATGATGTGGTGGAGACCATCCCTTAGAAAGATGATTGAAAATTATCTACACCAACAGACAGGAAACACTGGAGCATGAGACCACCTGTACATGCTATGGTTGTGGCAGCAGCCATCAAGAAATAGCTATCAGAAGAAAGCCCATCTGTTCATCCTTCTAACAGACAATCTAGGGCAATGGACAGATTTTGGAAGCGAGCCTATACATCAGCAACTTTCACCTCATTTAACAAAATTCCAGAGAAACTTAACTAAAACGATCATGTCACTCTTGGAGATATTGCCTGTGGATGTTCAGAAAACAGTGAACTCCCAGCTTTCCATCCTTCAGTCCTCTTCTAACGTGGCCATGTGTCTGCTCTCTGATAGAGCATATGGTACAGTTAGAGCAGCAGGCACTGGAATTACCATGTGTTGCCATGCCTGGATGCAACTTTGTGACTTTGGGGAAGGCTTTAAATCATCTTTTTTGATGCCCCTTATGATGTTCCCCTTTGTTTGGACTGAAAGTCAAGGATATGCTCACCAGGAGCCAATAAGGTGGCAAGACTGTCTCTGCAGTGGGAGTACGCTTCTCCACCCCACAAAAAACATTCTCTAGGAACCAGAGATAGGAAAAGAAGATATGGTTCTGCAAATCATAGAGTACTTTCAATGAATCCCAAGATGCAGTCCTTCCCTTGGCAGAGGGGGAGACAGTTTTAATGGACAACGTCTAAGAGGCAGAAGTGGACTATATAATCAAGACTTTTGTGGTCCATTTTCCAAGAAAGCCTTTCAACACTCCTGAATGGTTGCCTGACTGCTGCACTCTGGAGGCAGTTGGGTACATCTTTCTCTGTACCCTCAAGTTTGCCACATGATAACATCAGATTCATGGGTGCTAAGAATAATATTCAGATACTGTTCTATTCCCTTTTCCCTCTCACCCCAGATAAAGAAGAAAGCCCCTGATCCTCCCAAACAGTGGTAACTAGCAGCCATAGAAATTTCAAAGCTGATAGAAAAAAGAGTAATCCAACCAGTCCACCATGTCCAGTTAGAACCCAGAGTTTATTCCAGGTGTTTTTTCATACCAAAGAAGACTGGGGACCTCTGACCCATTTTGGATCTCAGTCACCTAAACCAGTTTGTAGGATAGACAAAATTCCAGATGGTCACATTTTGGTTCATTTCACCTCTTTTGAAGAAGGATGATTGGATGTGCTCTGTTGATCTCCAGAACTCCTACTATCACATCAAAATAGAGAAGCAATCCAGGAGATTTCTCCACTTCTAGCTGGGAGCCAATCACTTCCAATTCAAAACACTGCCTTTCAATCTCACCACAGCCCCTAGGGTGTTCACCAAGATCATAGCATTATTAGCTGTGCACCTGTGCCTACTGGGGATCCAAGTCTTCTAGTACCATGATGATTGGCTTCTCATTGCCTCCATGAGCCTCTCCTAGTACCACAC
The DNA here is from genome assembly GCF_019279795.1 of Protopterus annectens. Classification (NCBI taxonomy): domain Eukaryota; kingdom Metazoa; phylum Chordata; order Ceratodontiformes; family Protopteridae; genus Protopterus; species Protopterus annectens. The sequence goes on from NC_056732.1 coordinate 1,348,297,492, forward strand.
CCAGACCAAAGTACTCCAGCTGCTTCTAAATTTAGGAATATCCATAAACCTGCCAAAATGTCAGCTGGATCCAACATGGAGTATGGCATTCATAAGATGCCAAACTTCAAATAGTCAGCCTTCCCCAGACCAGGGTTCTGTCTCTTCATCTTACACCTCTTCAAGTTCTAAATCAGCAAGCACAACTAGTGAGGTTAATCCTAGGACTCTTAGGTCTTTTGGCCTCTACAATTGTAATGATCTCCTTAGGCAGATATTGCACAAGGGTATTACAGTGGATCTTAGCAGTACAGTGGTCTCAATCCATTCACCTTCTCCATTCAAAAATTCAAATTATGCAGGTCTACAAAAAACACAACGCTTGGTGGATAACATCCCCATCTGTGACCAAGGGCTGTCCTTTCCAGACAGATTTGTTGATACCAACAATGACTAAGGATGCATCCCTTCTTTGGGGTGGTGGCATTTCAAAGGGAGAATGGCCCAAGGTGCATGGTCATTAATAGAGGCCAACCTTTACATCAGTGTCTTGGAGCTAAAAGCAATTCTGTCTGAGAGCAGGCATTTCAGGATCTCTTAAGGGTTGAATCTCCATACAGATGGACAACATGACTATGGTATGGTACATCAACAAACAAGGAAGAACCCAATATTATACTGTATGTCAAGAAGCCATGAGGGTCTGGCAATGGGTGATGGCTTCACAACACTTTCTGATAGCAGTGCACATCCTGGGATCTTCCAATATACTCCTGGATAAATTGAGCAGGACAGTGTTGATGCCTCACTGTCTATCCTACAGTGACACAAGCAATTTTCAATTACTAGGCTAACCTTGCAGCGACCTCTTTACGTTTTATCTGAACAAGTGCAGCAGGTATTTTGCCCTGATCCCTCCACAGGGATACTCACTGGTATACTCTAGTCCACAGTTGGTCGGCCCTCAGGTCTCCTGTATACCTTCCCCCTTTACCCCTAATGAACAAATTCATACAGAAAGCAAGACAGTGCAAGACAAATGTGATGGTCATTCCCCCTTTTTGCCCCAACAGACATGGTTCCCCTACCTGTGGCCTGTACTAGTACATTCTCCATGGATGTTGGCTCATTATACAGATCTACTTACTCTCCTGTCTGGACTGCCTCTTTTGGACCAGAAGTCCATGAAATTAACCACTTAGTTCCTCCAATTTTAACAATAGCCAGAGATGCCAGACATTCCCCTGCACTTATCAACATTCTCTCTGCTTCACAGAAAATGTATGTATCATAGTAAGTGGAGAAGGTTTTCCATGTTGGCCCACTCCAAAGGCCTGGATCCTTTTTCAGCACTAGTACCTTTCATACTTGAACTTTTTATCTGATCTCTTTGCAAAAAGTTCCAGTTTTGCCACCATCAAGGTACAATTGGCTGCAATTTCCAATTTTCATATTAGCTGTAAAGGCATGCTGATGGTTTCTCCAAAAATATCAAAATCCTTCCTTAAAGGTGCTTTTCTACAGAGATCTCCCATTAGAGTCCCAACACCTCCACGGGATATCACCATTATGTCACAAGCTCTAACGCAAGCTTTTTTTGAGCCCGCTACCACTGCAGATCTAAAACTATTTACATGGACAGCAATCTTTTTAGTGGCAGTAACATAAGCCTCAGAATCTCAGAACTACAAGCCTTCTCCTCAAACCCCCTTATCTAGTGTTCCACAAAGCCAGAGTTTCCCTTATAACTGACATGTCCTTTGTTTCTAAGGTGGCATCCAAAACTAACTTAAATCAATTAATGCATTTACCAGCCTTCTTTCCAAGGTACTTCAACAAAGGAGAATACTTACTACACATGTTAGATGTTCACAGACAACTTGGATTCTGTATCCACAGTACAAAAGATTTCAGAAAGGATGATCAATTGTTCATTTTCTTTTCCAAGCTAAAGTTAGAGAAGGGAGTTTCCAAAGTCGTCTTATCCAGATGGTTCTCAGATTGTATTTTCTTTGTATATAATGAGGAGAGTTTACCCTTGCAAGGTAAACCAAAAGCACATACAACCATAGCTGTCTCTACTTCTTCCGCCTCTAAAAGTGGATTATCCAGTGATAACATTTGTATTGCAGCCACCTGGACAACAGTACATACCTTTGTGTCTCACTATAAGCTGGGCACTCAATCCAGATCACGGTCCTCCTTTGGTTCCACCATACTCAGGAATGTCTTTCCTTGATAGCACCCAGTTTGACAGCTTTGGGATTCTGTCCTACCCATTTGAACAGGTGAAAATAGAAAACACTGGATACGAAAGCTATGCACTTACTATACCATTAGATCCATGTTGTCTGATTGTCATCTGCTTCAAACTCTCTCCCACCTACCCCCTTCAAAATGATCACTTATTGCTTTGAGATATTGAGTGTATATCATTCCCTGTCTGTGCACAGTGATATGGGACTGTGCCCACTATTCCCCAGTATTTTGGGATTATTTAATTTAAGATGTTCTCTCTTGGGAGGGGGGCCCCTTATGTGGTATTTTGTCCTATATTATGGAAGGGGGGGCACACCCGATTTGAAGTAGAGCCTAGGGAATTATGGGTAAGGGTAGAGTCAGAGCTCTGGATTTGAAAAATCTGCCCTGTGGTCAGATCTCATCAGATCCAATAACCCACACATTTGATGCAGAAGAAAATCAGACAACATGGATATGATGTTATAGTAAGCACATAACTTTTGTTTACCCCTCATATATCCGTAACTGATTGAAAACAGGCCTAGACTTTCTAGTGTAGATGGGTATAATTTATCTCTAAAAGTGATGAGTAACTGAAAGACCACTGTATAAGGATACGTATTGTAAATTTTCAGTGAATACCTTCTAAAACCAGGAGATCATCTTTCTCGTAGGAGCAGAACAACATGTACTCAGTGATGGGTCAAACATATATTATGAACAACCTCAAAAGATAGTCATTATTTCTTGTTGTAAACAGTGATACTAAGAGATGCTTTTCAATATTTTTTCTTTCTTTCTTTCTGTCAGGTTTGATACTACACATGCTCAATGCAGCAAAGCAGGGACTTCTTTTCATATTGGAGATCTTCTGTATTATGTGTTGATGTACACAGCTTCATTATGCATAAATCACATGGGTTGTTACCTTTTCTAAGCTTTGTTACTGGGGACATTTATTTCCTATTTCTCAAGTAGGATGCTAGTATTTTATTTATGAACTTAGGTAATACTAATTTATGTATTTGCTTTTTTTGTTTTGATCTTATATAATGTGGATGTTTTCTGTCTTTCTCTGTTCATATTCAAGTATTTTAATCTAGGAAGTAATATTTCTGGTGATATCTTTGAATGAAAGCCTGTATCTGTAACTCTGATTGTAATATAATGCCTGCTAAGATGATTTTTCTATGTGCATAGATGTATACCTCACCATATCACAGACCAGAATGGGATACAATCCACCATGTATACAAAATAATATGTTGCCCAGACTGCTTAACCCAGTTGAACCTTCCTCCAAATGAACAGTGGTCTTTCAGTTATTCATCACTTTTAGTTTTCAGACTGTATAGTAGGAAGCAATGTTTTATTTATTTATGTTGTGATGTTTAACATTTGATTGCTGTTACAATAACCTAAGCAATTAGGGTTATATCATGCCATGGATGTTACCAACCACCGACCAGCCTTTCAAAGCTTGAGTTCTTCTTCCATGCTGTCAAAGTCCCAGGAACTCAAAGAGAACTCCATATAAAAGGCAGTGTGCTAAAAATCTCAGATTTTGTTTCCTGCCATAATACGCTTCTATTGCTGGCTTTATGGAACTGACTGTGAGCTACTGATCTTTGAGGCTTGGCAGACAAATCTCTTACTGGAGAAAATGTTCCACTTGTTCATTTTTCTGTTTTGTCAGTAATTCATTTACAGGAGATTTTACTGTGATGAATGCGTGCATAACTATTTTTGTATTTAACTCTGTTTACATTTTATTACACATTTCATGGTAGTATTTGTATGTCAGGGCAAAATTTGGTGCTTTTGGGGGCTTTCATTGTGTGTTTTACCTCAAATCCAGCTTGTTGGCTGTCAAATGTTTTACAGCCCCCTTTCATGTTCCACAACCTGTCTTTTAAGATTTACTTCATGGCGTGACCTATGGAGCATTTGCTGGTTTCATTGGATATTATTCATATTGATCACTGTTGCAGTAGCCTAAGCTATATGAGTAATGTCCTTTATAGGATATAGTGGCTGGAAAACTTCTAAAGCTTTAGGGCACCCTCCATGTACCCAAACTGTTAATTTGAGCTGAACTGACTAAAAAGACTGGTTTGTGGTCCAAGCCCTTCAGAGCTTTCCTGCTGCAGAAGAGAACGCACCTCTGCAGTCTTCAGAGGACCAATGGTCAACTTGTACTGATCCATTGCTTGGCAGATAAGTTCTCTTTGGGGAAAAACTTTCCATATATTATTTTTAATGTTTTAATTTACTTTCTTGTGTGGGAAAGTTCATTTAAGCTATGATTATGTATATTAATCGACTGTCACACAACTCTGTTGTACTTTTAAATGAGAGCACACTTTTGTGTTTGAGCATTTGAAAGTTGATTTTAACATTATAAAACTATTTTTTTCTGTTGAATACTGTACTTAAATTATTTTGGGGACTGGTAAAGTATGTTAGAATGCTTTTTACTGTGTTTATATTGGGGAAAGTGACTTTATGCTACTTTTGACTTTTCACTGGCTTGTGCTGCTTAGTTTACCTGTGAAAGAAGCACTATTTTTGGCTTGACCATGGAACAAACTACCAGTCCCATGGTCAGTCCTTCTACCAGCCACAAAAGGAAAAAGTTAACTAAACAGCTTTTGCCATCACAGCAGGCTAGCAATTTGCCTCAGCCACAGGTGAGTGACTCTGGTGTGGCCAAAACTGTTCCCTCAGACCACATGTTTTTCAACTAGATCCCTCTGGTGCTGCCCATACAGTCACTATGGACAGGGAGTTAGCCTCATCATCTGGGGCTGTTGGGGTCTCTTCAATGGGTAAGGGAATGCCACTTTTGTTGGTGTTCAGAAAAGAGGCAGGGAAAGTGCTCTTGCCTAACCAGAATGTTGTGCCCATTGCTGGGGAAGCTGCTGCTGCCATTAACAAGGCCACATTTTTCCTGTCAAAAAAACAAAAACTAAACACAAATCTGTACCTCCTCAAATTTCTCTGGATAGGAGTAGTTTACTGCATTTGGATCAGGGTTTAATTCAGGGAATGGATTCTTCTTATAAGGTAGTTTCTGATAAGAGAAAAACAGATGCCGCTTTTCCAGAACAAGAATCTGGATAGGAAGATGAAGAGACAGATGCAGGATTTTCTCCTCAGATTTCAAGTTCAAATTCAGAGGAGAGCTCGGTATCAGATTCTCCCTTGGGGTGGGGTGGGGGGGGGTTCTCAGTCCCTCAGAAAATACTATGAGCTGTTACAAATGGCTGTCATCATTGGAGGATCTGTGTGTCACTGCCAATTTTCCAGATAGTCAACTTTCTGCCATAAAAAGGCAGATAGCTTGTCAAAAGTTCCTCAGCCTCTTAAGTTTTTGTACTTTAGTCATAGTTAATCCTACTTCTGCTAATAAACATTTAGTTAATTCCAATTCTGCACTTTCTGACAAGGAAGAGAAAATAATTGATAAGTTTAGAGGGAAAAGGGTATATTTCTGGTACTTTGATTTAAGAATTTTGAATTGTCAGGCTCAAATATTAATGTTTATTCTGACTAATTGTGAAAGTATGAGGAATGTTTTGTCTGCATTTTCATCTTGTGAGGAAAATGTGTTTTAAATAATTTAGATCTGATTCTGACTATGCTCGTCCAGTTCAAGGTTTGGGTTGTCAGATCTGATCAGATTTGACTTCTGCATGTTATTCTAAACCTGTGTATATGAGAGTCTGACTCCTCTCCTACCCATAATTCCCTCCTTTTCACTAAGTTATCTCCTATCTCGTTTGCTGCCCGAAGCTTCCAGACATGTCCAATAACTCTACTTTTCACGATAGGTGAAAGTGTTTTTTTTCTGTCAAAAATAACTATTTTTGCTCCTCCCTATCTTCTTTTATATTGCTATCATAGTTTGTTCTATAGAAGTGTTTTTTCACTAGCTTACTATTTCTCTATAAAGAGATTTTTTGTAGTACCAATATAGTAGTGTGATTACAGTACTAAGATAGTTATAAAAGATAACTAAGAGCTGTTAAGATTTCTTTTCTATGCAACGGCTTTTTCAAAATTATAGTATATAACATTTGGTAAAATTTTCAAACTGGTGTAAATTTTTTATGTCATATAACTCACAAGGATTTAAGAAATCCTTGGCTTATGGGCACACACTTCCACTTCAAGACCTGCACTCTCTGTGTATATTGATTAGGCTCTGCTCACCTAGAGGCCAGCTGTGATATCTGTGCTTCGTTTTGGCCCAGACTCATTCAAGGCAGGAAAAACAAACTTATTTTGAAAGGCGTGTCCCTCCTCCTGTCAGGGTCTTTTTTTCTTTCTCTCAAACTATGGCTTCTACTCCAAGTCAGCTTCAGCTTCACCAAGCAATAAAGAAGAGAAAAAGGAAGGAAAAGGAAAGAGAGAAGATGATGTAAAATCAAAAGGAAGTAGAGTAGTCTAAGGAAAAAAGATCTGAGAAATGAAGAAAATAGTCTCTGGGTCTGTCAGATCCTTTGGGTCTGGCACTAAAAACTCCAAAGAAGTTGGATTCAACAGTTATTTGAATCTGATGTCCCTCTACTCAAGACAGATTCTCACCAGAACTGGTGAGTTCTCAATTCCATTCTCCTATCCTGCAGGAGCAACAATACTCTAGACCTCTATCAGTGGCATCATCATCAAGGTCAGCTCGGTCCACCAGAAGCCTTACGAAATTTGACATCAACTGTATGATAAGGAAAGGACACAGATTCAGCTTGGATTCCTCCTGGCTCCATTCCCTATGGGGAGCTACAGGTACACACAACTCTCAGAGCTGAAGAGGTGGTGCTGGGATTCTGGTGGTGGAGTTGACTCCCAAAATTTCAGTCATCTCTTTCTCTCAGGGCCTCTGGATTTAATAACTGAGGTCCGAGGTCCTGCTTGGAGTTGACCTAGATTTGGACCTTGAAAGGTTCTTGAGGCTTTGGATAGGGGGAACTTTTCCTTGACTACTTTCAAGGCTTTTGAATGGCTCTTGGATAGGCCAAGGAGTCAGGTGTGACTCTCAAGTTGAGATCCATCCCAGCTCCCAGTAGATCCTGTGATGTACTCTTCTCATTCTGATTGACGAGTACAGTCAGTAACTACAGGCTTGGAAGATATGTGACACTCTAGTTCCCAAACTGATTTAGACCTGTTTCCAGAGGTCTTTCAGAGACAAGGTCCTAGAAAACAGACACGCAGATGGAAGCAGTTAGACTCCTACAGAGTCTGTCACTGAAGATACAGATTTGGATGAAGGTGAAGAATCCCCTAGATACCCCTTTAAAGATGTCACATTTAGTGACATCCTAGAATTAATGAAATAAAGTGGAAGCTGGGCCACCAAGACCCCTTCCTGGACAAATCTCTGTTCCTCAAGGCATTTGGTACTTGCTCATTTACTTCCTGGGTGGTACCACCCACAAATGCCCTCATAGATCTTGTGGCACAGTGGGTCTGGTATGACCCTCATGCAGTGGAACACATCCTTAAAATACTTGATAGAATTTTAGTGGGCCCAAAGGACAGGAAACATTGGACTAAAGGACCACCAGTAGATGCCATAGTGGTAGCAGCAGCAGCTACAAAAAGGAACTATCTGAAAAGAGTTCTGTTCATCCCTCTAAGAGGGAGTCAAGGGTGTGGGACAGATTGAGGAATGCTTAAGTGACTTTTGCACTTAGAATGCTGAATTACCTCATACCTATGACTCTGTTTCAGCGGTATCTGACCAAGGAGGTCTTTGAATCCCTCTCAGGTAAACAGTGGACAACCAAATGTCTACCCAACAATCTACTTCTAATGTGGCCATGCACCTGATTTCTAATGCAGCAGTTACAGCTAAAGCAAGCACTAGCATAACCATGCATCAACAAGCCTGGTTGCATTTTTGTGATTTTGTGGAAAGGTTTAAGACATCCTTTATTAATGCTCCATTGGATGGCTCTATCCTTTTTGGACCAAAAGTTAAAGAAATGTTTACTAAGAGTGAGCTGGATTATAAGATCCTGTCTGCCATGGGAATCCAATTCTCCACCTCACAGAGGATTCTTTCTAGGAACCAAAGGGGAAAATGTGGTTCAGAAAATTGCAGGATTATCATCAAGACAGTCCTGGAGACAGATCCTCCTCACTGAGGCAGAAGGGGAGGTAACTCAAATGGATATCACCCCAGGGATAGAGACAAACCTCATGATCAGGGTTTTCACTGGCCTTTCACCAAGAAAGTGTATCAGCACTCCTGAAGGGTTAGCCAGCTGCTGCATACTGAAGGCAGTTGTTGGGCACTTAACCTTACACCCACAACTCTGGTAAAACATTACATCAGATTCCTGGGTGCTAAGGATAACCACCATAGGTTATACCATTCCCTTTTTGTATTCTCCAAAAAAGAAGTTAAAGGTTCCTGATGTTCCACCCAGTCAGTTAGAATCTGCAGCTACATAGGTTTTAAAGTTGATAGTAAAGAGTCATCCAACAGGTCCTCCCAGACCAGTTAGGATCAGGAGTCTATTCCAAGTTATTTTTTATTCTCAAAAAAGACGGGATCACAGGCCAGTTTTGGACCTCAGCCATCTCATGCAATTCATGAGGTAGACAAAGTTCCAGAAGGTTACATTACAGTCCACAATTGTATGTGCTGTATCAATCTCCATGGTAATTACTATCACATAAAGATAAATGGGTCTATATTAAATCACCGAATGCTTAAAAAACTAACAGTGATTGATCGACCCTATATAAGCGAAAGCTTACAATGTCGAAGTGTCAGAACAGCGATTTTTTTCAAAGGGAAAAAAATTGCTGTGCCAGCAAAAAAAAAAAATCAATTTCAAGCATTACATTAAGTGGGGGGCTTCACCTCCCACACCCCCCCTACTTAAATATATCAACTCCGAGATTGCACTACAGTGCCAAAAACAGCAAAGTACCAAAGCGGCCAAGCAAATTCTTTCCCAGGGAAAGAATTTGCTTAACAGCTGCTTCGATATTTTATGTTTTCAGCCTTTTAAGTTCGACCAAGACGCATTCGAAAGAATGCGTCTTCGGTCTTCTAATATAGACCCAGATAAATAGGCAATCATTTTCAGTTCATATCACTGCTCTTCTGTATCACCATAACCCCTGGGTGTTCATGAAGGTTATGGTAGTGGTAGCAGTTCATTTCTGACTGCAGGGAATCCAGGTCTTCCCATACCTAGATGATTGGCTCCTGACTGCTACTTCCAGAGATTTACTGATACAGCAAGAGGAACTACTGCTTCGCCTTACAGACCTCCTTTAGATCACAGTAAATCAATCAAAAAACAACTGTCTCAGATGCAATAGAATTTATAGGATATCATATCAACACAGTTCTTCAAATTGGCAAGCATCCAGATGCCAGAGTGATACCCTTATGGATAGTGACATCTCAGGTAATTCAGTATCCTCTTCTTCAAGCAAGGTTGATTCTTTGTATGTTAGGATTGATGACTTCTACCATCACATTAGTGCCACTGATGAGATACCACATGACATTATTACAGTGGACTCTTCCAGTCTAATATGCCATAGAGTCTACATCCACCATGACAAAATTCATTTCACAAAAATTTGCAGAAATCATAACAAATAGTGGATAACTTTTCTGTCAGTATTGGAAGGAAGACCTTTTTACCCACCAGTTCCCCAGACCACAATAACCACGGATATTTCTCTTCTGGGGTGGGGGGGGGGGGCATTTCAAGGGAAGACAGTTCAAGGTTCTTGGTTATCCCTGGAGGGCAAACTTTGCATCAGTGGCTTGAAGGTGAGAGCAGTCCTCCTAGCATTGCAGGCTTTTCAAGACCTCCTCCCTGAGGGTGTGATTTTCATTAAACAGACAACATGGCAGTTGTCTGGTACATCAACAAACAAGGGAGAACACCATCATATTCACTTTACTGGGAGGCCATGAGAGTGTAGCAGTGGGAGATGTCTTCCCATCATTTTGTGATAGCAACAAACATCCTGAGAACTTCAAATGTGTTAGCAGACAAGATGAGTAGGTTGATTCTACTGTCTCACAAGTGGTCCCTCAACCAAGTACTGGAGACAAAGATTTTCAGCCACTGGGGCCAACCTTGCTGTGAACTTTTTAACTCATACCTGACCAATAACTGTAGCAATTACTTTGCTATAATCCCTCCAAGGAGACAATCACAGGGGGATACTCTAGTTCGCAAGTGGCCCTCTGGTCTCCTTTACACCTTTCCCCCAATTACTGTCTTGACAAAAGGAATTCAGAAAGCCAGGAAGTGTAAAACCAGTGTTATCCTCATTGCCCCCTTTTGGCCTTAGCAAGTTTAGTTCCCCTTCTTTAGGCCTCATTTAATTCACCCTCCTTGCTTGTTGGATCCCAGCCCAGATCTAATGAGTCACCCATAGGGATTACCTCTACCAGATTGAAATGCCCTAAAGTTTACAGCATGGTTAGTCAAGTTCTTGCCGTATCCAGAGATGCCAGGCTTTCCTCATCGGTGGTTCATATTATTTCCTTCTTTAAAAAAAAACAGTCTACCTACCAAAAATATTTATCAAAGTAAGTGGAAAAGATTTCCTATTTGTTCTTCTCCATGAGGGTTGGATCCCTTTTCAGCTCCTCTCCCATTGATTTTAGATTTCCTATCAGAACTTTTCTGAAAGGGTCTAGTTTTTCTAATATCAAATTGTAGATGGCTTCCATTTCAAATCCAAAGTCTTTCTCAGGGGTGCTGTCTTATCAAAACCCTCAATTATGGATCGATTTCTTCATGGGACATCACTATTTTGCTTCAAGCCATAACCCAAAAAACCTTTGACCTAGCAATCTCAGCAGGTGTTAAATACCTCTCAAGGAAGACCACCTTTGTGGTTGCAATTACATTTGCTACATTGATTTCTGAACTACAAGCACTATCCTGTATAGGATCATAACATCATAGGAAGTTACTAGGCTATTGACCCTGAGGCCCTTACAAGCCTAGCCAAGAATTTACCCCATGTTCCAACAAGTCAGCACCCTATACCACTGTCAAGCAGGGACATAGGTGGAACCCAAGGAGTGTATTTTCTGTTCCTCATCCATTTACCCAGGTTGTGCTTAAAAAGGTTAAATGCGTTACTCTACTTTATGTGGAGAGGGAGTCTATTCCACAAAAGGAGGAATCTCTGGGAAACAAATATGCCCCACCAACAAGTCCTGTTGATGTCACAGACCAGGTTGAGGTTGCGTGTGTGGGTTACTCGAGTGGAGCTTGACTTGCAGATATGCAGCAGTCCCATCAGGGTGGGGTCTGAGATTGCTTTGTATGCCAGACAGAGGTCACCTCTGAGGAGTCTGTAGGAGACTGAGTAGAGAGACAGGGCTTTTAGCCTATCTGTGTAGGGTAGATGTTTGAGGCCCTGGGATTCTGTGGGTGAGGAATCTCTGTGGCCTCTCTAGCTGCTGCATGTGCTTTGTAAGATACATACCAAAAAGGGCATTGTATTCAATAATTGGTCTTATAAGGGAAGTATGCAGGGATGCTATGACCACCTTGTCCCTGGATGAGATACCTTACTAATGAGGTGGGCCTTGTAGAATCCTTCCATACAATGGAGGCAATATGGTGGTCAAAAGTCAGTTTGCTATCAACCTGGGTTCCCAAGTACCTCACGACTGATTGTGTGCTTAGTGCCTTATTATCAATGTGATAATTTCTGGGGATGTCATGATGCATTTTTTGGCATTTAGTTTGAGGCCATGTTTCTGGCACCAGTCATTTGTTTGGGTGGGACCCTCTTGGAGGATGTCCACATCACTAGGGGAATTGATGACAGCACTCAGCTTGCATTCATCTGCAAATTTGGTCAGCCATAGCCCACTAGATTTGGCCTGCACCTCTGAGAAGTATATCCTAAACAACTGAGGCCCCAAGACCAATCACTGGGGTACACCACTTGTTATGTGTCTAGTACTTCAGGTGGCTTCCCATATTTTGGCTAGATGGGTTCTATCAGTGAGCCAGCTTGGTACCCATCTGGTAGCATATGGATTGATGCCTAGTTGAGAGAGTTTATCTATTATACCTTAGTGGGGAATAGTATTGAAGGCCTTGGCCAAGTCAAGGTAGGAGGTGTGCACCATCTTCCCCTTACCTATGACCTTGGTGACTGTCTCAAAGAAGTCGACCAAATTTTACAGGCATGACCTCCCCTTGAGAAAACCAAACTGTGTGGGATCAAGTGTCTGGAGGTTGACAATGTCCTTGTTAATGAGGTCCGTGATAATCCATTCCATGGCCTTGCAGATCAGGCTAGTTAGGCTGATGAGTTTATAATTTCCATGCTCCACCTTTGTGCAAAGGGATGACAGTAGCTGTCCTCCACTCGGCTGGGACAAGTCCAGTACTCAGGTGTTGGTTGAATAGGGAGCCTAATGGTGGGGCAAGTTCCTGCTTGAGTTCATGTAGGATGCAGCCTGGGATGTTATCGGGTCCCATGGAGGCTGTATTTTTTTGCCTTTGAGAGGGCAATGATGACTTGCTCCCTAGAAATAAGGGGAGGGGGGCAGGTACTAGGGATGTCATCTTTAACTGATGGGGGAGAGAGGAGTGAAGTTTTCACTGAACCTGTCTGCCAGCAGGTTGGCTATAAATACAGGGTTTGTGTACGTAGTGTCCTTGATCAACAGTTCTGAACAGATCTGGATGCTTCCTTTGAGATTGTGGACATATGTGAAGAAAGCCATATGATTGTCTTTAGTAGATGTGGCCAGTTTGGACTCGAAGTTTGCTTTGGAGGATTTCATTAGTGCTCTTATTTGCTTGCTCAGGCAAAGGAGATATTGCTTTCAATTAGACACCTGCTCCTTCCTGGTCCTGGACAGCATTTTTTTTTCCTCTTATTATAGAGTTTATTTATTGTAGATGTCCACCAGACAGGTTTACTCTTCCTTGAGGAGGAGGATTTTGTCCTGTCTTGTATTCCTGATTCCATGCGGCTATGTAAATGCTCATATAGTACCTTGGTGTAAGTTTGGACATATGTGCCATTTTCTGTGGAGGGTGAGGGGGCTGTGAAGCTGTTTATACCTTCACTCAGGAGATTGTAATCAGCTTTGGAGAAGTTTTTTTGTCTAACCTTAGCTGGGGGGGGGGGGGGGGGGGGACTTCAAAAGTGACTGCTTTGTTGCCGGATCTTACCAGGGATGATGACACTGTAGGGATGCTGCAGTGGTTACTCATGTTGGTTAATACCAAGATCAAGATATTTTCACCTCTTGTGGGGGTGTCAACCAACTGGTCCAAAGAATTTGTATTGATGAAATCAAGGAATCTCTGGGCATTTGTGTTTTGGCATGAGTATTTCTTCCAGTCTATGGTTGGATAGTTAAAGTCGCCCAGGATCAGTGTAAAGGGATGAATCTTGATAGATTCGAAGAGGTCCAAATAGGTGGAGTGGGCATCTTGAGTCAGAGTTGGAGGCCTCTAGTTAGCTATGATTTGAATAGGAGTCTTGCCAATTGTTAACTGAACCTGGAGTATTTCCTGTGCATTATGCTGTTTGCAAAACAAAGTAAACTTGACAACGCTATTAAAAAAAACTATTTAATAAAACTTGTAAACTATGTACAACATTTTATATAGGACAAACAACGAGAAAGCTCAATGACAGAATAATTGGGCATAGATCGGACACCAGAAGAAATGTATGTACGAATTAATTAGCTAAGCATACTAATGAGTATGGCAATGCTCATACTTTTGTATTTATGGTGATAGGATAAATATTAATATATGTAGGGGTGATTTTATTAATAGACTTGAAATTAAAGAATATGAATGGATTTTAGAGATGAATGCTGACACCTTACCTGGGCTTAACCAGATGGTGTCATTGAAACCTATATTAAAGTTTAAACAAATGTGCCTACAATGATACGATTTTACTTTAAGGTTTTATTTGGTTAATTGTTAATTAATGGACTATGTATATGATGTATATATAGATGTGCTCTCATTATGTATTATGTAACACTCATGAAGGGTTCTTTTTGACCTGAAAGCTTTGTTGTTTTATTAAATAGTTTGTTTTAATAGCGTTGTCAAGTTTACTTTTTTTTTGAGATTTTATCTGTGAACTGTGGCTTTACTCTGTATCCTGTTTTTGCTTGTAATTCAATATATTGTTTGACCAGCCTAGAGGTATGTATATCTTTTCTATATATTGCAACTCCACCTTCTTTTGTTTTGCTGCCCACGGCTTGGAGTCTGAATGAATGATAGGATGAGTAGCCTGGTATGGCTGGGGTGCTCTCCGCAGCTTTGAACCATGTTTCTGTGACTGCGCAAATGTCAGCTTCTTCCAGGGTTAAGATTGCTTGCAATGAGTGCAGTTTCATGTTTAGACTCCTAACATTTAGCAGCATGACCTTTAACTTATGTTTTGATGAAATTTTCATGTTGGTAGTTTTGACCTTGTGGCATTGCCTAAAAAAGGCACTATGTTGGAGGAAAGAGCCTTTGCCTGAAGCCCAAGGGAGACAGATGCAGGCCATCTCTGGCCAAGCATCATGGCTTGTCAATCATGTCATCCCAGGCTGTAGACTGTGATGTCTATACTCTGGGCCAGTAATCAATGACCCCGAATCCTCACCACTGATACCGGAGAAGGATGTTCACTTGGACCAAAAATGGATACATCCAGTATTTCCAAGTACATCTGCCTGCAGCAAGTACAATTTCCCTTAAGAGCACACAGAGAACATAATCTGGAGCTGGTTTCTCTCTCTTCCCCAGATCCCCAGTAAAACTCCCCACTGGCACAGCTGTAGAGCTGAGTCCTCAGATGAGTGTCCAAGCCAAGTCCTCCAGCATCCTGTCTATGAAACCAGTCCCCCGTGCCCCTGCTGCAAGCAGCTGACAGACATACACTATTTGAGATTGATTTTCACATGCACTCACACCTTGGAAAGGCTGGCACAGATTTACTAGCTCTTCCTCCTTCTCCCCAGACTATAAGGTAGTTATGCCACCACCAGACACTCTAAAGCCAATTACTGTAAGGCTCTTGCAAAGGTAACCATTTATTCTGAGTGAAATTAAGATTAATACAAATAGTAATGTTTGGCCAATGTGGTAAGGCTTTCAGGAGTGGCCAGAGCTGTAAGTACTCTCAGAGATTAACATATTATCTAAAAGAGCAGCCACAATTAAAAGTTTAAATATATTTAATAATAAATAAAAGGCAATGAAAATAATAAATATCTATTTAAAATAAACACCAGAGTTTCAGTCACAGGAAATATTAAAAATAACACAGGTGGACAGGTTCACACAGTTACAGAAAGACAACACTTAACTAATCTCACTATATTTTCCTGACTGATCTAAATAATTATTATTCCCTGGTTACTTACTAGAACAAGGCAAGATGAAGTAGGTGAGGGGTCCTTCCTTGTAAGGTTACAAAAACAGACTGCCATGAAACTTCAGTCTCACCTAGTATTAAAAATAATTTTTAGTAATTGATTACAGAATTATGGTGGTGCAGCAGTTAGCATTGC
Source organism: Protopterus annectens (assembly GCF_019279795.1). Lineage (NCBI taxonomy): Eukaryota > Metazoa > Chordata > Ceratodontiformes > Protopteridae > Protopterus > Protopterus annectens. The sequence goes on from NC_056732.1 coordinate 1,348,313,276, forward strand.
AGCCTCACAGCAAGAGGTTCTCCGGTTCAATTCTCAGCTAGGGTGCCTTCTGTGTGGAGTCTGCATGTCCTCTCTGTGGTCGTGTGGGTTTCCTCCGGGTGTTCCGGTTTCCTCCCACATCCTAAAGACATGCAGTAGGTGGATTGAACACTCTAAATTGGCCCTAGGTGTGAGTGTGTGCGTGTGTGTGCCTTCTGTGGAAGGTTGGGCGCTGGGCTGGCAGCTCAACACCATAAAACTCCACTTCCAATCATGAGTGGACAGATGATTCTCTGTGGTGACCCCTAACCGGGAAAAGCCAAAAGAAGAAGCAGATTACAGAATGACATCCCATATATCTGGTCATTTGACTTCTGGTTCCCATGCTACCCCCCTTGGCTAGAAGCTGTCAGAATTTAGCACATATGTGTCAATAATACACACACACAGAGCCTTGCTAAGATCTGCTGCAGCTCCTGGAAGTCATAAAACAATTTCAGTCCTCCACCCTTCCAGAGTACCAATTAGTTCACTGCAAAGACAATGCAGAAAACATGCTAGAACAGAGTTTTTGTCTCTGTCTGCATTGAGAACAAATTTTTCTTTCCTACCAAAGGTGACTTTCAAAGTAAATTTGAATCTGTCATTTGATTTACCAGTCTTTTTTCCCAGGTTCTCAAACAAAGAGTAATATTTACTGCACACACTAGATGTTCACAGACAGCTCAGATTTTATTTACATCATACCAAGGATATAAGAAAGCCAGATAAACTATTTGTATCCTTTAAAGTGAAATTGGGCAGAATTACACAAAAAATCACAACTTCTAAATGGCTGTTGGAATGCATTTCTTTTGTTTATAAGGACCAGGTTTGCCCCTGTGTACAAAACCTAAAGCCCATTCCACTATTGCAATAGCTACTTCTATGGCATTCATGAAGAGAGTTTCCACTGATGAAATTTTGCAGCAGCAACATGGTCAACAGCTTACATCTTTGTTGGACATCAGGTTCAGAACACGTTCATCCTTTGGTTCCACTCTTCTCAGGAATGTCCTTCCTCGATGCCACCCAGGTGCCTTTTGCAACTTGAAAATCTGTCCCAAACATTGCACTGGATAAAAATGAGCAACATCTGATATGCATGTTATGTATTTACCAAAACAATAAATCCATGTTGTCTCATTTTTTTGTCCAATTCAACATCTCCTCCTCCCTTCCAGTATTGTCACTGAAAGCTGCCGGTGACCAATCAGGCCTAATACACTGTCTGATGTCTTTTTGTTTTCCTTTTTCTCTGACTATGTTATTAACACATTCATCAACTGTGACGATCAAAGGTTTCTTCAGTCATAAGAGGAAATCCATATTTAGGCATAAGTCAGCAAACTGGATTTGCAATAACTTTGTAAAGTGGAAAGAATTATGGGTGGGAGAGGAGCCAGAGCCTCGGACTGCTTTAGAAGAAGGTACTGAGGGATCCAACAATGTTGAACCAGGAGAAAATGAGACAACACGGATCTGTCATTATGGAAAGTACATAACTTTCATTTTCTTCCATCTTGCAGGTCACACTTCATTGTTAAACGTTTGCATATGACTCTGTTGATACTTCTCCAGGGCTATGGCCACTGGAACTCTTTTGCAAAGGTTTCCTTGGCTGTGTTTTCAGGACCGCACAGATGATGTGAAATATGAGATTTTAAATTCATCTTTGGATAGAGATTTAGCTTTTGGTCCCCCTGCTGCAGAGGTTATCCAAAAGTGTGATGAAAAGGGTAAGCTGATACAATGAATCTCTCTAACACATTTCAGGCCTCCTTTCCTAATTCTTTCATGGGATTCTGGAACCCCCTCATCCAATTTTGGCAACAAACAAAGTAAATAGTCTCTGCAAAATGCTGGTCAACAGACGTTTAAGAAGCAATTGCAAGCGGGTTCAAAAAGAATACAAGAACTCCACAAAACAAAGAACTGTCCAGTAAGTCAAAATGACTATTTAAGGGATTGTGTCCCCTTCCACCACCTATTCCTTTCCTGGCAGTCCATTTTCCCTTCTAGAAAGTCTAAATCTCCGCTTTTCTCTTTGGCAACAGTTTCATAAAAATGGGCTCTGAAGATCATTCATCAAAGTTACAGATGGGAGGGGGAGGAAATTCCTACATTGCAGGGGGTAATTCTTCATCCACCAGACCAGCTTCTTTACCCCCCCCCCATTTCAACAGAAGTTGTCTCAGAGAATAATAGTGCTTGTTCCTCCTTCCCAGTTTGGGAAAGGGTTTTAAAGGATTTTTTTTATGCCTAAGAAAGAAAATGATTGGATACTAGTTTTGGATGTTTCTTTCCTAAAACAATTTGCAATAGTGCCCAAGTCCAAAATGTTGTAACTTCACAAGCTGTTCTCTCTTCTTCATTTAAGTTTCTTGGTAACCCTAGATTTAAAAGATGCTTATCACCCCCCCCCCCCCACACACACACACATACACACACACAAAATTCAGGTGTTTCATAAGGTTTTATGTGCTTAGGTCACATTATCAATTATCTGCTTTACCCTTTGGACTATCCACTGCACCAGATGTTAACAGAATATCAAGCTCCAGTTACTCTTTATTGCACCAGATGTTAACAGAATATCAAGCTCCAGTTACAGCTCATTGCATGGTACAAGTTATCCACATTTTTCCATATTTAGATGACTTGCTTATCTTTGCAGGCTCTTTTTCTAAGTGTCTGGAATCTCTCACTTGAGTTATTTCTTACATAAACTGGGATTCTAAGAAAACATTTAAAAGTCTGTTTTGACTCCATCACACAGTATTGTGTTCCTGGGGTGTCTGCTAAACACCTCAGTTCAAAGAGCTTTTCTTCCACGGGAAAATTAGAGCTATATTATTTCTAGGGTTTTCTACTCAGACTTATTTTACTGCATGGCAGTACTACAGGATTTTGTGTCCCATGGCATAGATGATGCTCATGATTGCTCAGGTAAGACTTCATGTGGGAAAGATACAATGATCTCTGAAGTCTCTTTGGTCCCAGAACCAACACCCATTATCTTTTCAAATCAAAGTTCTGGGATTTATGAAAAGAGAAATCACTTGTTGGAGACAGGAAGTATTACAGAACCAATGTCTCCCCTTCTTTCCTGCTCCAAAGCAGTCATTCACCACTAATGCATCAGACTGTGCTTGGGGATCAGTTTCAGGAAGGATAAAGCTGCATGGTGTTTGGGTCACCAAGGACAAACACAAACTTAAAAGAGGTACTTGCTCTAATCAAAACATTCAACTCTCTGAATCATCTTTAGTACCCTGGATGTCTTCAGGTTGTTATAGACAGTACCACAGTCACGGGGTGCATCAACAAGCAAGGAGGTGGGCCAGGACATACCCCTTTTGCAGATTAGCCATGTTAGCTTGGTTATAGATTTACAGCACAATCTTACTCTACAGGCACCCTTCATCCTTTCAGAGCAATACTGTGTGGCTGACAGACTGAGCATAACAAAGGTAGACCCCCACAAATAGAAACTAGATCAGGGTATCTTTAAGACTTGATCCATCTATGAAAAGTTCCTCAAGAAAACCTATTTGCCTTCAGTGAACAATCATCTCTCAAAATTCTTCTCCAGGGCTCCATACAAGAAGGCCAGGAAGGCAGTTGCCTTTTCTTTTCCTTGGACAGGAATGTCCTTGTATGGTTTTCCACCCTTTTCATTGATACCTAGGGTAATTCTGAAGGTTCAGAGGGAATCCCCAAGGTGATTTTGGTGATTGCCTTCTGGGCTAAACAACCATGGCTCTCCCTTCTTTTGGAAATGTCCAGGAGTAATACCTCAAGCTTCCTTACAGAGTCCAAGAAAACTGGTGACTGCTCCTTGGGAGCTTAGTTTTGTGTTAGAGAAGCTAACAACTGCTGCATTTGAACTGTCTCATCAGGCTGACTTGAGATTCTCAACACGGAAAACTGTTTTACTGATTATTCTGACCTCTGCAAGAAAAGTATCTCAGCTGTAAGGTCTTTTGGTGAGTCAGCCTTATCTCATTTTCCACATAGACAGGTTTTCTTTGAGAACTAATCCTTTTCTGCCGAAAGTGGGATGCAAGTTTATTTTAAACCAAACTTTCCTTCTCCCTGTTTTCTTTCCTGAACCTAAAAATGAGGAAAAATGATGCTCCATACCTTGAACATCCACAGACAACTCTGGTACCATCTTGACAGAACTAAATCATTCATATCTTTAGATCAATTGCTCATTTCTTGTGAAGGTACGAAGGGACAACCTGTGTCAAAACAGATTAGTTCCAAATAGTTGTCGAAGGCTGTTACCTTTTGTTATGCTCACTATTCCATGCCGGGCCAAGACCCACTCTACTAGGGCCTTGGCTTCATCTATGGCCTTTTGGAAATAATTTGATTCTAGAAGTAGCAAATTAGTAATTTACACGTATGTTAAGGCAATATAAGCTTGATTTCTTCTTTAGGTCTAGATCAGACTTTGTTAGGAGCATTTTCCAGGGTCTCCTGGACCCTTCCCCTTCCACCTAGTAAGGTAGGGTAATCTACCCATATAGCTAAGGCCAATGCAGCAGTGATCAATACGATGAACATAATACAACTGTGTAAGTAGCCTTATCATAACAGTAGATGTTTGAATGACCACTGCTGCAGTAGCCACTCCCTTCCTCCATCACCTTTGTTTTTTGGTGTGTTTATACCAGGGTGTGAATATTTATTTTTTGTTATTCTTGTCATTGTTCTTTCAGGACTCAGCCTCTCTGACTGTTGGTATGAAAGCTCTGAAAGGCTTGACTCCCAAACCTATTTTAGTCAGCTCAGCTCAAGCTGGCTAATGGTTTGGGTACATGGAAGATGCTCTGAAGCTTTGGAAGTTGTCTGTCTGATATTTATTTTATTTTTATTTATTTTATTTATTTTATTTTACATTTGTTAACCGGGCTAGTCTGGCTGGATACATGTCCATTTTCAGCAGAGGCCCGAGGAGAAAAGCTCCACTATCAGACTAAGACACTACAGATTAGGAAGTAACTAATAAACAAACAATAACATAATGTACTAAGGTAAAATACAAATGCATATATGGTTTTCATGGACTAGTCTGAGTAAATGACAAACAAAGTTCAGACAAGGGGCTGAGGAGAATAAGCTCCAGTCTTAGAAAATACAAATTAAAGTTAAAAAAATATCACTAGTAACTAGTCATGACAACAAAACAGGTATTGGCTAAACTGGTTATTATACAGTGTTAAATATGCAGGTTGCTAGTGAAACAGGTAAGTAATGTAGTTATAGTTAAGGAAAAGGGAGAAAATAAAGTAAACAGAAAGAGGAAAAAGTACAGTAATTGTTAGGTACAAGTATTATGGACTAAGTAAGTCAAGGGAGTAGCCAGTTGGAGAAGGAGAGGGGGAAATAAAGATATTGATGAAATGTGAAGGTAGCAGTATTATAGGAGCTCAGCTAAAAGAAGCAAGAGACAGAAAAAAACAGAAGGTCAGAGGGGGATGCAAACAGAAATTTGAAAAAGAGTGATGGTACAGAAAAGGGGGCTGTGGAAGTCAGAGAAAGTTAGTGCAGGAGAGCAAAAGTACTCAGGAGCAGAGTAGAGTGAGTAATAAGGTTGTTGAGTTCAGTCGGGATTGGAGCACGGACATAGCCAATGAATTAGTAGGTGAGTTTTCATATGTTTTTTGAAAAGGTGACAAGAGGCTAGGGAGGTCAGCTCTGCTGGGAGTTTATTCCAGTAAGAACCGATAGTGTTTGCAAATAGGGAATCCCCTGATTTATTATGAGATTTCAATGTGGTAACTAGAAGCTTGTTGGCTGATCTGAGTGTAGTGAGATTTTTATAAGGAGTGATGATTTTGTTTAGTATGGGTGTGTTGGAGGGTAATGTAGAATTTTAAAAGTGATGATCAGTTGTTGTAGGAGTATTAGGTTTGGAAGTTCAAGCCAGTTTAGTTTCTTTAAGTTAAGACAGTGATGAGTTTGGAATGGAGAGCCAGTGGCAAATCTGGCTATACTGTGGTAGGCATTATTTAGTTTCTTCAGATTAGCTTTAGATATGTTGATAAAGGAAGGAGAGGCATACAGTAATGTAGAAATAAGGTGAGTTTGGGCAGAGCCACTCGGGAAGTAGCCGTAAGAAAGGGCTTAAGTCTGTACAGGGCACCAATCTTTTTATTGACTGTCTTGATAGTTAAATCAATGTGATAGTCAAATTTAGCTGATTGTCTATGGTGACACCTAGCAGTTTGGTGCAATAGTCAGGTTTGATGATAGTGCCATTACAGGATGCAATGGAAAAAGTAATTGGGGTGGATTTAAAGGTTGGGGTGAAGAGTAGTAGTTTTGTTTTTTTGGGATTTAGGAGGAGACAGATGTGTTGAAACCATTTTTCTGCTGCAGTGAAGACCAATTGGGTAGCAGAGTGGAGTTCTGCTGGGGAAGAAGCAGAGCAGATGAGAGTGGAATCATCTGCATACTGTATACAAGTGGATGTCGGGAGGGAAGTGGGCAGGTTATTTATGAAAATAGAGAAAAGTAGGGGACCTAGGATGGATCCTTGTGGAACGCCAATAGTAACTGGGAGTTGAGAGGATAGATGGCTGTCCCAGAGGACAGCTTGTTTTCTATTAGTCAAGTATGAGTCGAACCATTGTAAAGCTTGTGAATCCAGTGAGAGGGATTTTAAGGTATCAAGGAGAAGTTGATGGTTGACCATATCAAATGCTTTTGAGAGGTCCAAGAATAGTGCAGAGGAGAACAGGTTGTTATTGCGGTTTTTATTGATAGTGTCAGTGAAGGAGAGAAGGGCGGTAGAAGTACTGTGGTGTGGTCTAAAACCATGTTGAGAGTCCACAAGCAAGTTGTTATTCAAGAGATAATGTAGAAGTTGATGGTGAATGCAGCATTCCATTATTTTGGATAGAGGAGATAGAAGGGCAATAGGTCGAAAATTGGAGAGTTCATTGGAGTTTCCTCCTTTATGGAGGGGAATAATATGGGAGATTTTCCAGCAGGATGGGATTTTGGATTCAGTTTTAGTTCTGTTTATTAAGATGGAGACTGGGTAGGCTATTTCAGTTGCAGCTAGTTGTAGATATTCGGCTGGAAGTTTGTCAGCAGAGGGGGTGCAGGGTTTGAGTTTCGATAGTAGTTTACGTATGTAGGTTGTTGAGACGGTATTAAACTTTAGCATGTGGGTACTGTTTTGAGTGGGGGTAATTTGGAGGGATGGGGGGGAGTCATGGTGCTTGCAAGAGAGGTGACAGTTTGAGAGAAGAAGTTGTTGAAAGTGTTGGCTATTATGTTAGGTTGGGTTTGTGCTAAGCTAGCTGGGGTAGGTGTTTTGGTGTTGCCTGGATGGAGTAGTTTGTTTATTCCTGACCAAAATTGTTTTGAGTTTTGATTTTGGTTTTGTTGATATTGAAAGTGGTAGTTTTTCTTATCCAGATAGGTAAGTTTCTTTGTTTTGTTTCTGAGGTGTTTGAAGTTTTGATGGTCAATAGGGTTTTTTGTGGATCTCCATTTATTCCATAATTTATTCCTAGCTCGCATAGTTTGTTCAGTTGTTTTAGAGAGCCATGGGGCTGCTTTGGAACTGACTCTGACTAAGCGGGAAGGGGCATGCTGGTTGAGAATTTGTAGGAAGGTATTGTTGAAATGGGTTACTGCTTCATCTATTGGGAGGTATTTTAGAGTTGACCAGTTATATTCCTTGAGTTCATTTTGAAAGGATGTTAGGTTGAATTCTGTTTTGTTATATTTGGTACAATAAGTAGTTGGCTTGGGATTGTTGAATTTTTGTTTAGTGATAAAGGTAGGAGGGTGGTCGCTGATATTGTCAGGGAGTATTCCTGTTTTATAGGAGAGGGGATTGTTGTTGGTCAGTATCCAGTCTAGAATGGTTTGTTTGTGGGTGGATTTATGTATTCTAGTAGGGGAGTTGATGGTTTGATGAAAGTTAAAGAGATTAAGGTGAGTGGTGGGTGTGGGGGATATGCAGGAGTACCAGTCAATATTGAAGTCACCTAAGATTATGGTTTCCTGGGGAAAGCTACAGGAAGCCCAGCTTAGGATATTTTCTAGGGTATTGATGTTATTGCCTGGGGGGATGTAGGAGCATATTATGTTTATAGCCTTGGATTTATTAACATGGAGTTTGGTACAAAGTATTTCAGCATTTGCTGGGGAGGGAGGCAAGGAGTCAATTAAGGCTACCTGAAGTTGGGATTTGTATAGGAGGGCCACTCCTCCACCCTTTTTATTAAGGCGATCTTGCCTTAAGGTGTTGTAGCCTGGGGGAGTGAATTCGTTGTCTTTGGTACTGGGTTTAAGCCAGGTTTCAGTGAGACAGAGGATATCAAAGGCGTAGAAATCAATTAAGGCATGGAGCTGTGTGACTTTGTTGTTAATGCTACGAATATTTAGGTGAGCAATAGAGAGGGAGTCAGTGTAGAAGGGTGAATTGGAATAGTTAGCAGTTTGGTTTGAAGGGGTGTGATTGAGGAGGGTATTGGGACCGGGATTGGGGTGGATGTCCCCATGTATTAGTAAAAGTGTTTGTGGGGTTTGAAAGACTTTAGTGTATTTGATAGGTATTAGATAGAACCGTTTGGAGGTTGTAAACTTGTAATGGTGTACTTTATGGTAGAGAGGGGGGAGGTAGGGAGAGGTAGATAGTATATTAATATGTGTTTGGTTGGGTAGAAGAAATGTAGTAGTAGTATGTTTGGCTAATGTAAGAGTTTGGTTAAGCTTAAGATATTCATAGGAGGTAAGTGTGTGGTAGTAAAGTAGGATGTTAAGGAGGAGAATAGGAAAGATTGCGTTAAGTGTTAAAGGCATGTTGTTGTAGAGGGTGTGACTAGTAAAATTGTAGGACTGTACGGTATGTAATGGTAGGGACAGGTAGTTTAGATAAGATTTTGGAGAGAGGGTGTGGTTATAGGAGTGAGGAGTTGATTGGTAGATGTATCTGAAGTGATGATAGGTAGTTGTCTAATTGGGGGTGTGTCTAAGTAAGTATAAAGGTAGGACCCCTGGGGGTGGGTGGGAATTGGGGGTAGGGTGGGGAGCGGAGTGAGCGTAGCGAACGGAGCGGGGAAGAACAAGACGACCAGTTGCAGAAAAACAATCAGGCAAGAAGAGAGAAACAGGAGTAAAGGTAAAGGTGAGTTCAACAGTAGAGAGTCTGAGGAGATTGTATGATAAGTGGGGAGTAAGTGAAATAGTACTGGGTAGGATAGAGGAGTTACTCATGAGAAGTGAATCCAGGGAAACTGGGAACAGAGTTATGGGGGTAAGGATACAGAAATAGGGTGGAAAATACAGTATAGAAAGGTGACCTAGTAGTCAGGCAGTGTGTGGCAGTGGAGATGTATCCTGCTAGATTGGAGGGTCTAAAGGGGAGTGAGGATGAAGTAGTTTGGGTGAAGGGGATATCTAAAGGAGGTATGGATAATATACAAGAAAGAAGAGAGGGGGGGGCTGGCTGCTGGCTAGCCTACCTGGGAACCTACTAATGTTTTAACATGTATTTCATTTGAGTTTATCAGTTTCAGCATCAATACATACTTTCAATGTCTTTACAAAGGAAAGGTTTCTCTGATAGTTGTAAGGTAATGTCCTTAGTTTGCCCTAATGTTCCAAAGTTTCTGGCTGGGGATATTCAGGTGTTTGGTGCAGAGACAAGCTGGAACACAGTGTTTCAATGTCTTTACAAAGGAAAGGTTTCTCTGATAGTTGTAAGGTAATGTCCTTAGTTTGCCCTAATGTTCCAAAGTTTCTGGCTGGGGATATTCAGGTGTTTGGTGCAGAGACAAGCTGGAACACAGTGTTTCAATGTCTTTACAAAGGAAAGGTTTCTCTGATAGTTGTAAGGTAATGTCCTTAGTTTGCCCTAATGTTCCAAAGTTTCTGGCTGGGGATATTCAGGTGTTTGGTGCAGAGACAAGCTGGAACACAGTGTTTCAATGTCTTTACAAAGGAAAGGTTTCTCTGATAGTTGTAAGGTAATGTCCTTAGTTTGCCCTAATGTTCCAAAGTTTCTGGCTGGGGATATTCAGGTGTTTGGTGCAGAGACAAGCTGGAACACAGTGTTTCAATGTCTTTACAAAGGAAAGGTTTCTCTGATAGTTGTAAGGTAATGTCCTTAGTTGGCCCTAATGTTCCAAAGTTTCTGGCTGGGGATATTCAGGTGTTTGGTGCAGAGACAAGCTGGAACACAATGTTTCAATGTCTTTACAAAGGAAAGGTTTCTCTGATAGTTGTAAGGTAATGTCCTTAGTTTGCCCTTTTATATCTTTCACAGGATATAAAAATATTGTTAATGCTAAGGCAACTGCAGCAGTAATAATTCAAACATTTACTGTTATGGTAAGATTACTTAAACAACCATACTTTCTCCGTTTTACCCTATGGGCAACCTACTGCTCCATGGATATTCACAAAATGTCTGCCTCCAGTTATGTCTTATAGCACACTTTAAGGCATTCACATTTTCCATATTCAGATAATTGTGTTATATCTGCCAATTATTTTTCCAGTTGTCAAGAAAGTACTCGACAAGTGTTCAGAATGTCTTAAAATCATCCCTTCTCACGAAATGGTTTAACTGGGATGTCTTTTGGATTCTGCCTAGGAGGAACTTTTCTTCCTCCAGAGAAAGTAGAAATGTATCTAGAGTTCTTTGTGAGCTTTTCTAAACAATATATGTGCAAGTGGAAAAGATTTTCTAGTTAGTGTTATTCCAAGAACTAGGACTCTTTTTAAGTTCCAGTTGCCTTTGGTTCTTGATTATTTGTGTGTTATTGTTCTTTAACCTTTCAAATTTTTATCAGGATTCATCTGTCTGCTATTTCTGTTTGTTAACCCCCCCCCCTTCACTTTTTCTTCTTGTTCTCAAGTCAAGCAGGGTTTGAACAGGGATTTGGATGTTTTCCACCTACAAAAGAGGTGGCCTTAGGATATTAAATTTGTGCTTGAAAATTTCTCAGGATACTGGGATATGTGGCCTCTATGATTCTCATGATTCCCTTTGTTAAACTTCGCACAAGGAAATTCAGTGATAGCACAGGTCAGTCTGGACTCATCAGCCCTTATAGTTTCAGATTCCAGTCCTGAGGTTTGCAAGAAGGGAGGTACTCTACTGGGTGAACCAGTTCTCTGAAAATTCAGGTCTTCCATTCTCCTTTCCAGTTCTTCAATCTATAGCAACAGATGTTTCAGATTTTGAATGGGGGGCAGTGTCAAAAGGAGTAAAAGTGCCAGGTCTGTGGAAGGAATGGGACAGACAGAAGCACATCATTGTCAAAGAGACAATGACAGTAATAAATGGTTTGAAAGCCTCAAATATCATCTCTGGTTTGTAGGATTATACAAGTTATTGCAGATGATACCATCGTGATAAGGTACATAAACAAGAGGGTATGACATCTTACCCCCTTTCTAGATGTGCTATGATAACCTGGGAGGTAGTAACAGACAAGCTATGCAGGACCGGGGCAGACCCTGAACACCTCAAATATACCTGTTTGCCTCCTTTTGAGAGATAGAGTTGAAGAATCTCAGTTCCAGGACTCCTAGCAAGCCGGAGTGGAAGACAGATGCCTTCTCATTTACGTAGGCGAAAATGTTCCTGTGTTTTTCCACCCTTTCCGCTGATACCAAGAGTGCTTTTAAAAATCCAAAGAGACAATGCAAAAGTAGTGTTGGTGACTCCTTTTTGTCCCAGACAGCAGTGGGTGTTCATATTGATCACTGTTACAGTAGCCACTATGGACTAGGAGTTAAACACATCCTGTTTGGCTTTTGGGGTTCCCTCAAAAGGCAAGGGAGAGCCACTCTTGTCAGACCTGGGAAAGGGAACAGGGAAGGTTTCCCTGTTGTGTCAGATTGCTGTGCCCATCCCTGTGAAAGCAGCTGTTGCCATTAGTAATATGGTTGGCCCCATTTTCCCTGTCAAAAAGAAGCAGAAAATCAAGCCTATATCTGCTGCCATTATATAGTGTTTTTTTTTCTCAGTTTAAAAGTAGTGCAAATTAACTGAAAGCATTTTTTTCTGTTTAAAAATGTTTTTTTTTTCCTTTTTGTGGGCTGGCATGGTGTTTTAAAGTGCTTTTTACTGTGTTTTATCTGTCAAAAAAGTAACTTTTGTGTACTAGTAGTGTTTAATGGCAATTGATGCTTGTCTTGCCCAAGAAAGATACACGATTTTTGGCTTGATCATGGAACAGATTACTGGTCCCACAGTCAGTCTATCTTCCAGCCACAAACAGGAAAAGTTAAGCAAACAGCCGTTGCCTCCACAGCAGGCTAGCAATTTGCCTCAGCTGCAGGTGGGAGATTCTGCTGTGGCCATTTTTTGTACCTCAGACCACTCATCTTTTTCTCAGATCCTTCTGGTGTAGCACTTAGAGCCACCTATGGACTAGGGGTTAGACACATTCTCTGTGGCTTTTGGGGTCCTCTGAATGGGCAAGGGAGAGCCACTCTTGTCAGCCCTATGAAAGGAAACAGGGAAGGTTTCCCTTTTGTGTCAGAATGCTGTGCACATCCCTGGGAAAGCAGCTTTTGCCATTTGTAACATAGTTGGCCCCATTTCCCTGTCAAAAAGAGGCAGAAAATCAAGCCTATATCTACTCTTCTTCAATTTCTTTCGATAGGAGTAGTTTACTAGGTTTGGCTCAGGGTTTAATTAAGACTCTTGATTTCTCCTGTAAAGTTGTTTTTGATAAAATGAAGAGGGATTCCTCTTTTCTTGAAGAGATTCAAGATTCTGAATCTGAATGGGAAGATGCAGGAATGGTTAAAGGGTTTTTTCATCAGATTTCTGATTCAGACTCAGAAGAGCGCTCAGTGTCTGATTCTTCCTGTGGTGATTTCTCTTTGTCTGAGCCTATTGCTAGAATGTGACAATATTTTTAGTGGGAGAACACTGAGGTTTCTCAGTCCCTCAGAAAACACTATGAGTTGTTACAGAAGGATTGTCCAGAACCCACACTCATTCCTCCTGATCTTTCTGCTTTAGAGGGTGTGTGTGTGTGTGTGTGTGTGTGTGTGTGTGTGTGTGTGTGTGTGTGTGTGTGTGTGTGTGTGTGTGTGTGTATGTGTGTGTGTGTGTGTGTGTGTGTGTGTGTGTGTGTGTGTGTGTGTGTGTGTGTGTGTGTGTGTGTGTGTGTGTGTGTGTGTGTGTGTGTGTGTGTGTGTGTGTGTGTGTGTGTGCGCGCACATGCACACAAGCATGCACCTTGGCTTCATCTGTGGCTTTTTGGAAAGGATTAGATTCTAGAAGCGGTGACATGGTCCTCTGTATATACTTTTACAAAGCACTGTAAGCTTTATTGCTTCTGTAGGTCCTTATCAGGCTTTACTAGGACCATTCTTCAGGGGTTGCTGGGCTGTTCTCCTTCCACCTCCTCAATGTTGTTATCTACAGCAATCTAACCATATAACTAAGGCTATTTCAAAAGTGATAATATGATGAATGTAGTACAGTTGTGTAAGTTGCACTTGCCATAACAGTAGATGTTCAAATGATCACTGCTGCTGTAGCCACTCCCTCCCTTCAGCCCCTAGTTTTTTGGTCTGTTTTCTTTTTCTGTTACTAGCATTGTAGCCTCCCTCTCTCTGCTGGCAGGGACATTTTGAAATGCTTTGTGCTCAAACCTTTTTTATTTTATTTTATTTTTATTTTACATTTGTTGACCGGGAAAGTCCGACTAGGTTCCACAGATCCTGTTTTCAGAGGAGACCTGGGGAGAAATCCTCCAGAAGCATGTCTTTAGAATGTGGGAGGAAACCAGAGTACCCAGAGGAAACCCACGGGAATGCAGGGAGAACATGCAAACTCCACACAGAAGGCACCCCAGCCGAGAATCGAACCGGAGAACCTCCTGCTGTGAGATGACAGCGTTAACCACTGCACCACTGAGCTGACAGAAACCTGTCTTTTAGTTAGCTCCGCTGGAGCTGCTTAACAGTTTAGGGGCATGTAAGGGTGTCCTGTAGATTTGGAAGCTGGCCGGCAGTTGTATTCTTGGCAGCATCTAACTCATATAGCTAAGGGTACTGCAACAGTGATCATTTGTACTTCTGCTGTTATGCTAAGGGCAACTTAAACTGTACTTTCTCCTTCCTCACAAATGGTCCCTAAATCCAAGAGTTCTGATTGTATTTTTCAATGACGAGCACTACATGTTGCGATCCATTTGCTCCCCCATCCAACATAAATTACTGCAGTTATTACCCCTTAGTTCTTCCATTGAGAGAGTCCACCAGGGATGTTGTTTTGTATGCTTGGCCCCCTGGTCTCCTGTATGCATATCCTCTGATTCCATTAATAACAATGTTCCTACATTGTAGAGTGATTGTGATCTTCATTGTTCCTTTCTGGCCCCGTCAAGTGTGGTTCCCTGTTCTATATAGATCTTCTGAGGTACCTTCCTTGGTTCTAGCTCTGATTTCTCATCCAGTAGTCTTGGGCTTGCCTGACCTTCGGGCTCTCAGATTAACTGTATGGTTTCCCCAATTCCCCTGATGGTCAGAGTTCCCAAGCTTAAGCTTTCAGACAGAGTGTTCCATATTTTGTCCTCCTCTTAGAGGTTATTTACTAAAAAACATATATGTTAGTTAGTGTAAGGGCTTCATCTAAAGGCTAGGACTCCTTTTCAGCACCTTTGAAGGCTATTCTTGATTTTCTTGCTGACCTATTTCATTCAGGATCTAGTTATTCCACTATTAAGGTTCAATCGGTAGCTACTCTAACTTTCACATTGACAGGGATACTATACCAGTGGCAGCATCAAAGCTTTTAAAAGTTTTTCTTAAAGGGGGCTTTTTATTGCAGCCACCTGTCCAGGACCCTGTTCCTCCATGGGATTTGCCTTTTATTCTTCACTTACTTGCTGGATCTCCTTTTGAGACATCATCAGTGGGTTCCATGAAATTTTTGTCTTGGTAGACTCTTCTGGTGGCTGTTACTTTGGCCAGGCATGTGTCAGAGCTGCAGGCTTTATCCTTGGTACCTGCTGATCTGTCATAAAGAGAGGGTATCTCTCAGAATGGATCCTCTTTTTTTGCCTAAGGTTTTGACGGAGAACAATTTAAATCTCTCCATTCACTTACCAGTGTTTTTTTGCAAATTTTCAAAGAAAGGAGAATATTTGCTTCATAGTCTCAATGTTCATAGACAACTGAAATTTTATTTGGATACCACCATATCCTTCATAAAGTCTAACCAGTTGTTAGTCTCTTTTTCAAAAGCCCAGTGGGGAAAGCCAGAGTCTAAGTCTACTCTATCTAAGAGTTTCTCTGATTGCATTTCTTTTGGATACAGTTTAAAAGAGAAGGTTTTGCCTTGCAAAACCGATGGGTCATTCTACTCGAGCTATGGCTAACTCTACGGCTTTGCTATCAAGAGTGGCTATGGATGACATGTTTGCTGCTGCTACTTCAGTTGGTCCTTATACCTTTGTGTCTCAGTATAAGCTGGATATTCAGTTGAGGTTTACAGCCTGTTTTGGTTTTACTATATTGCAAATTCTGCTCTTGTAGGACCTCCCTTAGGGTGTAATGTAGGTGGTGACTCTGTTCCACTGGTTGACCCTGGATGGAAAAGACATCAAATATGAAAGTTATGTGCTTACCATATAACTAGATCCTCATTGTCTTTTTCTGATGGTTTAGTCATCCTGCCTACCTGACCCCTTATGCATTGTGCTTCCTTTTGATCCTTGGACAACCAAGTCATGGAGGCTGCTTTTCCTCATTTTGTTTGGGAGTCCTTGGTGTCAGGTTATTAGATTCAGCAGTGGAAGTGGTTTGGAGAGAAGCAAACTTTATCTGAGATGATTCTATCAGAGCTAGGCATTATCGGTAGATGAAGTGGAGCTCAGAGGCTGAAGTCTTTTGGAAATGGCTGGTCTTGGATCCAGGTTGGGTCTGATAACCCACAGGTTGAACTGAATGGAAAGAGACAATGTGGATCTATCATTATGGTAAGTACATAACTTTCATTTGGCTTGTTTTGAGAATATGAGAAACATTTCTGCTAGTTTGCTGTTTTTAGAAGGTAGGTCCTCTCTGAATTTTGTTATTGCTTCTGTTTCTAAAGTAACTAAACATTTTTTAAAATATGCATATAACTGTGCTGAGTCCATATCCAGAGCAGCATCTTCTGATACTGTAATGATGCATTTTGGGTGCATTATCAGAAGTTTTCTGAAGATGTTAAATCTGAAAAGTTAAATCCTCCTTTGAATAATGAGGTTTTGTTTAGTCCTTTTGCTTTGCAGGTCCTCAAACAGTTTGATGCAAGAGGGAAATTGATTCAGTGGGTTACACAGATTTTTCAACCTATCAGGACTGCTAAAACCTGTTTTCTGTTTCAAGAAGCAAAACTAGTTTTATCAACAAGTTTCCAAGAAGCAAACTTTTAAGGAAAAAGTAGCAGGAAATGTCTAAGTAAAAAGAGGCGTATTGTCAGTGTGGTAGTTCGCTGGGGATGTCTTCACAGAGGATACAATAATACATTTGTAGGAATTTAGTTTCAGTCAATCATTTTTACATCAGTTATTTATTTATTTATTTATTTTATTTTATTTTACATTTGTTGACTGGGCTAGTCCAACTGGATACATGTCCATTTTCAGTAGAGGCCCGGGGAGATAAGCTCCAAACTATGCTAAGTAACAATATTACAAAGAAATAAATGCAAAAAAAATGAAACGGACAATAAAGACAGAAGACAAAAAACATCAATTAAAAACATTCATATACATTTTCTTCAGTGATTGTATTTCAGAAAGTCTTTTTTCAATGTAAGCAGATGATTAGGTAAAGGGATAGACATTTGTCTAAGAGAAAAGTAGGAAAAGGTAAGATAGATTAAGGTGGTTATTGGGTATGTTCAGGATTATACCCACTAGTAAAAGAAATACATATAAGGCTGAAATGCAGGTGCCTGGAGTAGGGGGAATTTTCTTATTTTATGTAATACATGGTAGTTTGCAGGCACTGGGAGACTGGAGAAGATTAAAGCCAAAAGAGTGACATTAGTAATCAGGTTTGGTTATTGAATGAGGGTGAAAACAGTAATGCCACAGTTGGTTTTAATCTGGGTTAGTGCATGGGCAAAGCCATTGGGTTTTAAGGAGTAGTTTTATTCGATTCTTGAGGAGTGGTAATGATGAAAGTAATTGTAGATTGCTGGGAAGCCTGTTCCAGATTCTCCCTACTGAATTAGAGAAGAGGGAGTCTCCTGCTTTGTTAAAGGATTTCTGGATGGTTACTTGTAATTTATTCACTGAGCGAAGGGTAGTGAGATTACTATAGGGAGAGATTAGGCCACTGAGAATAGGAGTGTTGGTGGGCTGATGTAATATTTTATGGGTGATGATAAGTTGTTGAAAAAGTAGCTGGTTTTGAAGTTCTAGCCAACCAAGCTGTTTAAGATTTAGACAGTGGTGGGTTTTAAATGGGGAGCCAGTGGCAAATCTGGTAATGTTGTTATAGGAGGTTGCCAGTTTATTAAGGTTACTTTTGGAGAGATTGGTATAAATGGATAAGGCATAGAGAAGGGTAGGGGAAGTTTGGCATAATGGTTGAAGTATTTACCTTGCAAACACAAGATGCAGGGTTTGATTCTCACATGGGATAATTTTCTAGGCTTAAAATGGCCCACAAGGGTGATTAGCCTAGTACTAACATATCATGAACATATCATGTAGAGATAGGGTGGGTATGGGCAATGGAGTGGTTCTGGCTTCAGGGGTAAGAAAAGAATTTATTCAATAGAGAGATCCTGTTTATCGGATTACAGTTTTGATAGTCATGTTAATATGTGAATCAAAGTTAAGATGTTGATCAATTGTTATGCCTAAAAGTTTGGTAGTTGGGTCTGGTGCAATGATAGTGCCGTTACTGGTCTTGACAGTGAGGTGAATAGGGGAAGACTTAAGTGTCGGGTAAAAAGCAGTAGCTTTGTTTTTTTGGCATTTAGTAGGAGGCAACGCTGTAGGAACCAATTCTCAACTGAGCTAAATACAGTTTGAGTAATGGTTTGGAGTTCAGGAGCAGAGGAGGCAGTACATACTAGAGTAGAATCATCTGCATATTGAATGCAGGTGGCTTGAGGAATATTTAGATGTAGATTGTTAATGAATATAGAGAAGAGGAGAGAAGATTTACTTGAGACAAGCCTTCCCGCAGGATGGCTAAGTCACTTGGGGATTCAGGGGCTGGTCCTATCTTGCAGTTATCTGCAAACTTAGTCAGAGCCCTTTGGTATAGGCTTTTACTGCAGAAAATTAAATGCCAAACAGGAAAAGTCCCAGCACAGAACCCTGGGGGACCCAACTGGTCTTTTTTGTGTAGGTAACTTCCCTGATTTGCTTTCCTGCTTCCTATCTGTGAGCCAGTTAGCAATCTAGTAGGTGAGACAGGTGCTTATTCCCAGTTTTTTTAGCTTTTCTGCTATCTCTGAGTGGGGAATTGTATCAAAAGCTTTGCTAGGTTGACATATGTGGTGTGTACAGTTTTGACTTCAGCCATTGCTTTAATGACCTTTTCAAAATAATCCACCAATTTTAGTAAGCATTACCTGTCTTTCACATATCCAAACTGAGATATGTCCAGTGTTTGGAGGTTCCCTCTGTCCTTATTGATTAGGTCCAGAATGAATAGTTTATTTCAATGGTAACAAGTAGATGCTTCCTCTTCTTTAAGGAGATATTATGACATGTTGCAAGTAGACAGTCCACACACTACTTCTGTTCCTTCTATTATGCCATCATTGTAGGTTGCTTTTGATGTAGCCTGCAGTAATCATGATATTCAGTCTTCAGTTCCTAAAAAGGCAAACAGAGTTAGAAAGCTCCTCAGGCTAAGGATGGTAAAGCCTTTGACAGTTTGGGAAGAAGGTCTTTTCTACTTCTACTTTAGCCTTCAAAATTTGTGAACTACCCAGCTGTTGAAGTACCTGCTGGCTTGTGCTGACGGTTTTCTGCCACTTTACCTTCAGAAATGAGGTCCCTTTTGAATGCTGTTATTGCTACTGTTTCTCATGAGTTTAAACATTCTTTAAAGAGTGTGTACAATTGTGCTGACTATGTGTCTAGGTCTAAAGTTGTTTCCACTGTGATGCGACATTTGCCTGTGTATGTAATCAGAAATGTTCAGATGATGTTAAATATTATATATTATATATTGAATTCACCTCTGAATAAGGAGGTGTTTTTTTTCCCTTCAGCTAATTAGGCATTCAAACAGTTTGATAAAAGAGAAAATCGATTTGGAGGTTAACCAACATTTTCAGTCCTGTTTTCCTAGATTTACTAAAAGTCTGGTTTCATTTTTCAAAAAGTAGACTAAGCAATCCAAACAAGCTTTTGGAAAACAAGTCAGTAAGAAAATGTGGCAGGAGGGATCTAAAAAAAAAGCAGGGATCTTTTCTGAAAAATGGACAGACTTCCACTTCAGAATGAGTTTTTTTCACATTTTCTCCCTATTCTCTTCCTACCACTTTGTCTTCAAATCTTTCACATAAATTGGTTCTTAAGTCTTCCCTTTTGGCAGCAGATTGTTTCAGACAAGTGGGGTCTAAGAGCTGTCTAGGAGGGTTGCAGATAGGACTAGGAGCATTTCTCCTTTTTGAGCTATTCCTAATCCTCCAAGACAGAATTGTTTTATCTGGTCTCAAATCATATGCTTTCTATGAGGGTCAATGAACCAGTGCCCTAAAATCAGATAGGGAAATATTCTATTCAAGAATGTTCCTTTTGCCCAAGAGATATGCCTCTTTCCTCTCTCAAGTTGTTTGTGAAAGTCCCAAACTTTGAGATGTTGATTTTTCAGTCAGTTACTTCTTCTTTTTCTGACTTTTTTGATAAATCCAGATTTGAAAGATGCTTATCACCACATTTCCAGTGTACAGAGTTCAGAGGGTTCCTCAGATTTTCTGTGTCTGATTGACATCAATTTTCTGCATGTGCTTTGGGTTATCTCCAGCTACAAGAGTGTCTACAAAGTGTCTCTCTCTCTCCAGTGCTTGCTCATTGCAGACTGCAAGGCATTCATTTATTTCTTTATTTAGATGACTTGCTTAATTTTTCAGAGACTTTTTCCAGGTGTCAGGAGTCCCTTACATGAGTTACAAATCTCCTTCTCAGCCTGGGTTTTCCAAAAAACACTCAAACATCTTCATTAGTTCCATCTCACAGGTTATTTTTTTTCTAGGATGAGTTCTAGGCTCTCCCCTGCAAAAAAAAAAAAAAAAAAAACAATTCCTAATACAGGAGAAAGTGGACTTGTGTTTGGAAGTATTATTGAGTTTCTCCAATCAGTCTCAGTTTTCAGCCAGAGAATATTTTCGGTGGCATCCATTATTCTCACGATTCATTTCATTAGGCTACATATTAGAATAATCCATTTTTTTTTCTAAAGCTGTAGACCCAACATTCTCATCCTCTGGAATTTCAAATTCCAGTCTTGGATTTTTGAAGAGAGATTACCTTGAATCCAGATTTCCCTTTTTCTCTTCCAACACCTGCTTAATCTGTTACAACAGATAGATCAGATTTTGCTTGGAATGTTGTATCTAAGGGGTAAAAGTGCAAGATCTTTGGATCTAAACAGACAGACCAATACACATAACTATAAAAGAGATGCTAACTATGATCCATGTTATAGAATCTCTTCATTATCTTTTGTCCCCAGGACCTCCGCAGGTGATTACACAGAATGCCACAGTTATCTGCTATGTAAGCAAACCTGGGGACAAGGTCTTACCCTTTGTACAGGCTGACTGTGGTGGCCTGATCACCCTGAAGCATTGTTTAACCCTCAAGGCTTCTTGTACTCTATCAGAGCAAAATATAGTGGGCAGGCAAGCTAAGCAGGACCAGGACAAAGCCTTAAATGAGATCATAATTTGATCCAGTTGTGGAGAGCACCTCAAATAGATCCCTCCTCACTTTTCAAAACAGACAACAAATTCTTCACCAGGACTCCTTGCAGGCAGGCCTGGAAAAACAATGCTTGTTCATCCCCTTGGATGGGAATGTTGCTGTATGCCTTCCCAGGGTGTTTCTGAAGAGTCAGTAGGACTCAAAAAATCATTGTGTACTGGCTCAGGCATCAGTAGTTCTCCCAGCTCCCTATTGAAATGTTAGCACTCGATATGCCCAGTGCTGGCAAGCTGAAATAAAAGACCAAAAAACAAGGAAAACAACTTATCTTGAAGATCACTGTTCTCCTTTCAATTTCTGTTTTGCAGGAGGGCAAGCCCCCCCTGTACCCCCCAAACTGATATATATATATATATATATATATATATATATATATATATATATATATATACACACACACTCCAAGTTTGCCATACCTTGGAGAAAATGGAATACTCGGAGAAATGGCAATCTCAGACTTAGTATACGTAAGCCCATTTTTCAGCCATTCAGGCTCTGTGTTTCATGACTCACTGTAGCAGGTCCCAACATTTCAAATGGTTACTGGTTCTCCCTTCTTATGGAATTGGCTAAGGGAAGTTACCACAAGATTCCTCACAGATTAGATCTACTCACACAAGGCAAGAGGAATTTGTTACATCCCAGTCTGAAACAAATACAACTAACTGCCTAGATGATTCAGTTTTGATGCCTTTTAGACAATTTATTTCTGAAGATGTACTGCAGGTACTAAAGGAGGCAAGAAAACATGCTACTAGGAAATCTTATGTCAGTACGTAAAAGAGATTTTATTGTTGGTACCACACTAATAACCAGGACCCAATCAGGGATTAATTATTCCTAGTTCTTAAATATTTGTGTGACTTATTCTCCTCTGGCCTTTTTTATTCCTTTATCAATGTTCATCAGACATTGCAGCATATCTATGTATGGATCCTCCACTTCTCAGTAATTTCTCAAGCTGTTCTTGAAAGGGGGTTTGGATATAAGATCACAGGAAACAGGAGGTACCTACTTGAGATCTCTATGAACCAGCTCATCTAACTGATTTACAGCTTATTCTTTTGACGTCTGTATGAAAAATATCTGAGTTGCAAGCACTTATGGTGAGTGAACCCTGTTTGGTTTAACAGGTTTAACATAATGATAGGGTTACTTAAGAACAAATCCTTCATCCATGCCCAAAGTGGTTTCAGAGTTTACTTTGAATCAAGCCACCAATTTTTCTGTCTTCCTTCCAGAACCCTAAAAAAAAAAAAAAAAAAAAAAAACAGAGAAGAAAGGATTCTCTATGGTCTGGGTATGCATACCATCTCTGATATTATCTTGACAGGGCTAAATCCTTCAGGAAAGCTGAGTAGCTGTTTTGTTTCTTGTAAAGAGAAAAAGAAAGGGAACCCATGTCAAACCAGACTATTTCTACATGATTGTCCCTTGCTACTGTTTTTTTGTTTTTTTTTTGCTATTCCCACCATAAATAGACACTTAAAGGAAGGGGTCAAGGCTCATTCTCCTAAAACACTGTTTATTTTTTGATGGCATATTGGAAAGGGCTGTACTCTAGCATTCTAGTGAAAACTGCTCAGCCTATCTTTCCATATAACTAAAAACGACTAAGGAGTGATTTCTGAATGAACACAGGACATATGTGTAAGTGCGCTTACTAGAACAGTAGACGTTCGATTAAATCACTACTGTAGTAGCTGCACCCATCCATCTTACTGTATATTAAGTAGTTTCTTGTACCTGGGGCAAAATGTTTTCTTCTCTAGCTTTATTCTCTTTTATCAGGGTAGAAGCCTCCCTTATTTTCATTTGGCAAGAAAGTGCTGATGTTTTTGATATCCGTGATGCTGTTTTTCTCCCTTGGCACCTTGTAT
Organism: Protopterus annectens; assembly: GCF_019279795.1. Lineage (NCBI taxonomy): Eukaryota > Metazoa > Chordata > Ceratodontiformes > Protopteridae > Protopterus > Protopterus annectens. The sequence goes on from NC_056732.1 coordinate 1,348,336,128, forward strand.
GTGGAAAGTGTCAAAGGCTTTGGAAGACTGGCCAGCTGTTAGATCCTTGGCAAGGTTTAACCCATATAGCTAAAGGCTACTTTAGCAGAGATTTAATTGAACATCTGCTTGTTATCGTAAATACACTTACTCAACTGCACTGTGTACATAATTAAGGGCTGCTCAGTCTGATTGCCTCTGACAGACTAATGCTTCCATAGACAATAATGAGAATGTGAGATGTGTCTGTGAAATATCCATTTCTTTGGTAAAGTTTGAGATTTCCAAAGCTCAATACAGCCAAACAACATAGTTTATTTTCTATACTCAGCTTTTCTTACCTATACATAGGTAAACATTTAAGAAAAATAAACTGGGGCGTTCTCCTCATGCGTCATTGTTGTACATGAACAATGAAAACAAAAGAAAGTCTATGACGCAAGTGACACACCACTATGACTCCATCAGTGGAGTGTATAGTACTGTGTATTGTGCACACCAGTGGATTTCCTTCTTGTGAGAGGATTGATTCACAAGTGCAGAAAAGAAAATCATGCTTGCACGTTTATGAATCATGCTACTGACATAAACAGTATGCACTGGTATTGTATATAACTGCTCACCGTGTTGAAAAATATGTGCGTGCCTTCTGAGGCAGTGCTAAAATTAGAATTAGGCAATATGATGCGACCTTCATCTGGTTCCTGTATATCAGCCTAGAAAACAAAACACTGTAACAGTTACTTTGAACAGGAAGATGTTCTTGAATTATGAGTCACAACTGCAGGCAGCAGTGTTGCAGGAGAATAGTGTAGGGAAGAAGAAAATTAGACCTATTTACATCATCTAAGGAAGGGCCAGCTGCAGAGGTTCTCCTCGCTGCACATTTTTCCCAAGGTATGGAGAATAGCTGCCATTTCATCTCATTGTCATAAGAATTAATATATGTATGTATTTTCTCCTTTTTATTAATTCAGGTTTTTCACAAGCTGAGATGAGTCTAAGCTAGAATTTGTTTTTTTTTATTCCTGGATATCATAGCAACTATGATTTCCAGTTCTGTAACTGTTTTCTTCATTGTTATAGGTAGCTTCTAAAGAACACACTGCGTTTTCAACAAGGAAGAGTAATGTATGAAGTTAAAAGACCAGCTATTAAAAGACCCACTTCCGAAAATGAAAGTGATTTTTATTCTTGCTTAAAAAAGAAAAATAGAAAAAAATTCTTGCCCGGTTACAAGCCTTCTGGACCACTTAAATTGCTTGCTTTTTCGCTCACAGTTGTTTGTTTATATGAAGTCTTTTAACTTCCAGATTTTCACCAGCCATTCGAAAATTTATGAAAGTAATTCTTCATTGTAGGTCTCTAAGGAGACAAATATCTTTATTTTTTTATTTTAGAGAAACTGGCATTTCCTCCTTTCAAACTGGCTAACTTGACAGACTTGAGTTTTCCCTTAGAAAGCACTTTTCTTACTAGTGGGTACTTCGGAAATAATTTTATGACTGTGTAAATATACTAGAATAATTTTTCATCAGTACCCACAAGATATGCCCACACCAAATATTACAATGTATGTTTTGTCATGTACATTAACCAGCTTCCAAGGGAACACTCACAAATGTAGGCAGCATAATAATATACTGGCTGTATCATCCACACAAATGTGTTCCTCAATATCAGCACAAGGCAGGAGCACTATAGTCATGTATATATACAATGTAGACCTAAAATATAATACATCTCAGTGGATGTGATATAAAAGATAGATGGCTATACTTTGAAATCAGGCAACTACACAATCTCCCTATTAGTCCCATATATTTGTAGAGATATTGGCAACCTAGTTAGCTCTCTAATGACATACATTGCTAATGGGCCTCATTAGAATGCAATGTTTTGGAATCTTATTCTCTGCAAAATATGTAAATTTGCCAGGGACTGATACCACACAGTGCCAAGACTCACAAACACTTGCTGAGCCAATAGTATATGGCAAAGTATGTAAGTCTTGCAGTGCTGCATTGATATAGAAGGATGAAGCCCTGACAATGACACAGATGTGGGCTCATTTATGCAGTCCATGTACCTGTAGGATCTGACAGGGGAAGGGAATTATGAAGCTATGCCTGATCATCTCTATTTGATGGGAGGAATAATGACAGTATGCTGGAGTGAGGCATGTTCTCCCAGGCGTTGGTCAAGTCTGGAAGCATGAATGGCATCTGGACTAGATGAATGAGCAAGCCATGAGGGGATATTACCACTTTTGGAGGGGGTGGTGACAAACCTAAAGAGGGGCCATGCATACTAGCTTACAATTGCCTTCTCAATAATGCTTGCACATGGGATACCATCCAAGATATAGCCATCCTTTGTGAGCAGCAGTGATAGCACCCAGGCTCACCCTCCCCTTGCATCCGGCTGTTGATTCCAACACAGAACGGTTGATCACCTGAGTTACAATGAATAACTTGCTATCAGGGAAAGGAGGGCTTACACATAAAAGTCAGCCCACTCCACGTAATCCTCATTGGTTTGCAAAGCAGAACAATATGCATATGATGCAGAACTTAACATCTCAGCAAGTGTAATTGCAGAAAAGTGGACAAAGAATAACTGTCTAGATCTCTCAGAGTACAATGGAGAATGGTCATGCCTGAGTACACATAAAGGTGTTAACGTTTATGAGCAGTAACTATAGTATTGAATAGTATAGTGTGCAAAGCAATATGCAAGAGCAAGTCAGTATTGGTTCATAAATGCTAGTACTGTGATGGATTGTGAAACTATAACAATGCATTTGATACTACACGCAAATAATACCAGAAGCTATAATGTTCATTATTCTCACTGCTGCAGTAGCCTTTGGCTATTCGGGTTGTATCCTGCTCAGGATACAACAACAGATCAGTTATTAAAAATCTCTGTCTCACTCCCACACCTACACTCTAACTGCTGATTGGCTAACCCCTTGGAGGAAAATTAGCAGAGTGTAGACAACTTCAGTACATTCTTGCGCCTCAAGGAGAGCAGATCTGAGGCTTCACAAGTGCAGCAATTAGCAATAGGCTTTATTTCAGGCAGGTAAGTCCTCACAGGAGAACCACCATTTCTCACAGAAAGTATTGAATTTTAAATTTCTGAAGAATAACATAAAAAAACAGAAGTAATAAACTACTTCTTTTAGATCAGGGTTTATTATTGAACAGCAAAAATGGGGAGCGCTCAGCAGATAACTAGTATAACCAAGCCAAAAGCACATAACAGAAGTACTGTCAAGTAACGAGGAATGGAAATAAATATAAAACATTTAATACTACACAAGCTAAAAAAAACTTTTGCTCACTGCTTCATCATGTGCAAAACCCACCTGATGAAGCAGTGAGCAAAGACTTTATTTATCTCCAGTCCTGGTGAATTAAGTGTACTTCTGTTTTGCGCTTATTGAATACTGAGGTTGTTTTTGTGAGAAAATGTACTGTTTTTGAGAGATTTTAACTGAAATGTAAGGGTTTAAAGATTGGAAAGCGTTTTATGTACTTGTGGACATTTTGTGACAATGTATGTACATCATTTTACTGCTTGAGGCATTTTGCTTGAAGGTGTTATATTTAAGCATCAGGAAGTGTATTTCTGAGCTAGAAATATATTTTATCTTTGGTACTTGAGTGCTCCGCATGACAAATTATTCAATTATTTTCTCTCAGTACACTTACTGTGAAAGGGACTGAGTTCTGACAGGCTGTTTGTGTACTGCTTGTGCTTTGAATTTTGAGGGTCTGTGTGAGGAAGTGTGTGTGTGTGTGTGTGTGTGTGTGTGTGTGTGTGTGTGTGTGTGTGTGTGTATGTGTGTGTGTGTGTGTGTGTGTATGCATGCTGCTTGTAAATATTTGTCTGACAACCTTCAGACTATCTCTTCCCAGCAGAGGTTACTGTCAATGACGCTTTTTCCTGGGCTACAACATGGATTCTTATACCAGTCCTGCTGTTGCTCCTTCTGCCGTACCTAAAAACAAACAAAAAAAAAAAACAACAGAATATGAGCTCTTTCCTGATGTAGTCAATGGCAGTGCTCTTTCTTTGTCTGATTCTCAAGCCCAAGACACTGATTCAGAAGAAGTTTGTCCTCTTCAACTCCACTAGAAGAGTTTTCCTTTTATAGGATGAGCTCTGGGATGAATTGTGTATTTCCGGGGCAACAAATGGATGTTTCCCTAAACTGATGAGATATTATGATGTGCTTCAAATGGATTTACATCATACTACCACTATTCCTGCTATTATGCTGGCCTTGAAGGATGTGTTAAAAGCTGCATGCAGTAAACCTGACCCTCAGTCTTCAGTCTTCAGAAAAGAAAGAGCACTTATTAATATCAACCCTTCCACTGTGGTCAAGAAGAGAAGGTATTAGACAGATTTCTTAAGAGAATTTTCTTCTTCCACTTTATTCTGTCAGATGTTGACAGCTTGTAGGATTGATGTCCTTCCATTTCACTGTTGCAGTATTCTTTACAATGCAGGCAGCCCAATGTTCAACCAGTATACCAAAGCCTTTAGGTTGTTTTAAGCTACACCGTACATTACACATATGCTCCCTGCACATAGTGTAGGGGATAAAGATGACGCCTGGATATACCATTCTCAGAACTTATTCCTTGCCAGTCTGAACAGCATCATTGATTATTGGTCTGAGCACTTGTTTCATTGCTGGTTTGCCAAGCCATTTCAGATAAGTGCCCCATTGGGGTCTTTGCTCTCATCTTCTTTTTGTACTTGTTGTTGCTTGTGGGGTGTCATGTCATCCTGGAAGGGTAAATGTCAATATGGGAGACAGATTCCCGTAGAGACTGTCACAAGCAGTGCTTATTTTGTCTCAGTCCTTCCCACAACCATAAGTCAGGTCTCATTTGTCAGGTTTTTGTTCCAGAAACTCTCTGTAGTCAGCTTTCCTCCTTAGCATTGTATTTAGAGAACCAATGACTTAAGCTTTTAGCAAAGGACACTATGGATGGAACTTCCCACTTTGAGGGTCAGCCGTCTGTGAAGAAGAAGAAGCCCAAGAAATCTCGGTCTGATTCTTCAGCTGTAGTGCCTCTCTCAAGGCTAGTGAAACCCCAGAGGATTGCCCAGCCCTTTCATTGGATTCCTCTGCTATGACCCCTTCAGAGGCCGGCATGGATCTGAACTTACACACGTCCTTGGAGGCCTCACAGACGTTAGATGTTCAGGAAGAACCACTGCTAAATCCTCATATTTGTGTTAGACAGGAGGTTCTGACTAAAATTGTGGAATCTTTTCTGGCATCTCAGCCTTCCAAGTTTTACAAGGCAGATGTCCCTTCGAAGAAGAAACAGAAAAAAGCATGTTTCTCCTACTCCTACGGACCTTTCAAGCGAATGGCAGAATTTCACTCAGGAGTTGTTTAATGCCCTTATAGCTTTGAAACCTTCTCAAAGAGTTTCTTTTCCTACTCCACCTTAGTCCTCAACTCTTCTTAAAAGGCTTAGTGAATAGGATTCCTCTGAGGTAGAGTGGATTCAGATAAGGAATCCCTGGCTTATTTATCCCAGATTCCTTCCCCTATAGATCATGGTTCTGAGGAAGAGGATTCTACCAGTCCTGACACTCCCTTTGAGGAGATTTCTTTGAGGGACACAATTTCCAGGATGATGGAATTTTTTTAAATGGGATTGTACTCAGGTTTCTGAAGTACAGAAGAGGTATTACAAGCTCCTGCAAATGGACACTCTCAGACCTGCTGTCCCTCCTTTTTGGCTGCCTTGTTGGATGCCTTTTCTGCTGCATCTCAGGCTCCAGAATCCCAGCCTTCTGCCCCCACAAAACCCAATAGGTTTTACAAGGTGCCTGAGGATTGCGAATTCCTTTATAGATGTCCTTCACCTGACCCCTCTGTGGTTTCTGTGGCATCTGACAAACCATCTCAGTTGCTGCCTTCTCAAAAAGCTTCTTCCTTCTTATAAAGGCAGTAGGACTATGGAAAGGCAAGGTAAGAAGGTTTATACATGTGCTACCTTGGCTTTTAGAGCTGTCAATCACCAAACTCATATGGCCAGATATATTTTGTCTCTTTTTCAGGATGTCAGGTAATTTCTGGCCTTCCTGATCCTGATGGGTAGACTACTACCCTCTTCTAGATGGGAACTTCTTTTCAGGTGGCTCACCTTTCTATTAAGTGCAGTTATAATGCAACAGATGTTTCTTCCAGAGCTGCTGCTTTTGGTTTTGTATTGAGGAGATATTCTTGGCATCGGCTTCAACCTTTGCCTGATGATATGAAGGCTATATTGATGGATGCTCTTCTGGATGACAAACACTTATTTGGTGCAGCTGCTGCTGATTTGTTTAAGTCTGTAGAAGGTAATTGGAAGGCTTTGCAGGAACTTAAACATGTTTTTGTTTCTCCTGTGCCTAAGGTTCAAAGAAATTACCCTAATAAGCCAGCCTATGTACATAGGCAATCTCACTCTCTTCCCAAGGGTAAGAAGGGGGTAAAAGAGCTAGTCCTGATAAAGCTACCCAGACTCCTATAGCTCGGAAATCTTCTTTTCCTGACAAATCTGCTGCTGTCTGACTATCTTGCTCTTCTCAGCCGCATTCCTCTTTCTCTTCATCTTTCTCTATCCCTTCCAGTTTGGTTAAATAGTTGTCATGATTCCTGGGTCCTTTCCATTACCTGCCTAGGTTATTACATGGTCTGGAAATCTCTTCCCCCTTTCAGAGGCATTCCTCAGCCCCCTTCAGGAACAGTTGGCTTTCTTTCCAGAGGTGCTTCAAGATCTTTTGACTTGGGGAACTATTCAGGAAGTTCCAGTTTCCCACAGATGAAGCGGTTTTACTCCAGTAAGTTTTTGGTTCCAAGGAAAGAGTGCTCTTGGAGACCCATTCTAGAGCTCTCTCATTTAAACACCTTTCTGAAGGTCCCTTCCTTTTGGATGTTGTCCCTTTAGACTTTGTTCCCTCTGCTACTTCCTCAGGCTTTTCTAGTGTCATGGGCCTCAAAGATGCTTATCTTCACATACCTATTCATCCTGTTTTTAGGAAGTTTTTACATTTTCTGTTGCTTCCTGGAATTTTCAGTTCTGTGCTTTGCCCTTTGGCCTTTATATGGCCCCAAGGGTATTCATGAAACACCTTGCTCCTGTGATTGCTTTTTGCAGGCTAAGGGGATACAAGTCTTTCCCTACTTAGATGATCTCCTGCTTCAGGCATCCTCTCCAGAGATTTTACTGTGGCATCTTCACTTTGCCATTTCCCTCCTGCAAAGCCTGGGGTTCACTATAAATGTCCAAAAGTTTTTTCAGACTCTTTGACAGGATCATGTATTTCTGGGGTGCAGGATCCAGACTATTTCACTGCTGGCATCCCTACCACTCCCAAAGTCTTGACTGTCATTTCCTTCTTTCAGTCCCTTCTTCTTCTGGCCTTAATCTCAAGGGAAGTTCTGAGAGCTCTAGCTTTTATGGCCTCCACCATTACTATGCTCCCTTTTGCCAAATTCTATATGAGAAAACTTCAGTGGTTTCTAAAGTCAGTTTGCTTCAGCATTCTCATCCCCTGAATGTTTTATTTCCTCTTCTTCCATGCCTCAAACTAGAATTTCAGTGGTGGATTCAGCAGTTGACTCTTAATCCAGGGCTCCCTTATCAACACCCTCTTCCCTCACAGGAGCTATTCACAGATGGCTCATACTTGGGTTGGGGAGCACCCTTCAGCTCTCTAAAGGTGCAGGGTCCTTGGTCACCTCAACAAAGGAAAGCTCACATCAACAAAAAGGAGATGAGAGCTCTTCTGCTGGCTCTTCAAGCTTTTCACTCTCTATTCTTCCCAGGGCCTCTTAAGGTGTTTAAAACAATACCACTGTGATGTGGAATGACAACAAACAAGGGAAGATGAGATCTTACCACTTATGCTGGTTGGCAGTGTGGGAACTAGCTATCCAGTACTGAGTGACTCTTCAGGCAGTTTATATTCCCTCAGGTCAGAAAATTGTGGCAGACTGTCTGAGCCATTCCATAACACAATCCCACGAGAGGATGCTTCACAGGGATGTGTTTCTGGACATTGTCCACCAGTGGGGTACTCCTCAAGTAGATCTATTTTCCTCCCCACTGAACAGCCAACTTCCTCAATTTTGTGCCAGTTTTCCAGGTCCCCTGGTTTGGAAGGTGGATGCCCTCTCTTTTCCTTGGAAGGGAATGTTTCTTTATGCCTTTCCTCCCCTTCCCCTTATTCCAAAAGTCCTATTCAAAATACAATAGGATGCTCACAAAATCTTGCTGGTGACTCCCCTTTGATCCAGACAGCATTGGTTCCCTCTTCTTCTGCATTTAACTAAGGGCAGTCATCACAAGCTGCCTCACAGGTGGACCTACTGACACAAGACAAGAGATTGCTCATCCATCCTCACCTGTCCACTCTTCAGCTGACACTGTGGATGATGGGATTTTGAATCTATATTTCCACCTTTTTACAAGGATGTGCTTATGATCCTGTAGGAGGCCAGGAAGCCCACAACTAGGATATCCTACTTATTGAAATGGAAGAGGTTTTCTATTTGGTGTCTTTCTCGTAACCTGGATCCACTTTCAGTGGCTGTCCCTTTGGTTCTGTCTTATCTGTGTGAACTGTTCAATACTGGGTTGGCTTATTCTTCTGTTAACGCCCACTTATCAGATGTCTTTGCTTGTCTGCCTTTATCACCTTGTTTAGCTTCTAGATTTGAGGCTAAACAGTTTCTTAAAGGCATCCTTCATATTAGACCTGCCAGGAAGCCTGTCCCTCCTCCCTGGGATCTTAGTTTTGTTTTAGAAAAAGTGACCCAGGCTCCTTTTGAGCCTGCTGCTTTAGCTGCCTTACAGCATTATTCTTGGAAGACTGTACTTTTGTTAGCCCTTACTTCTGCCACATTGGTGTCTGAGCTTCAAGCCCTTATGTCTTGTCCTCTTTTTTTTAGTTTTCCATAGGGACAGTATGTCCCTTCGTACTAATACTTTTCTTATGCCCAAAGTGGTGAGTGGGTTGTCTCTTAATCAGTCTATTCATTTGCCCACTTTTTTCGCTTCTCCACAATCTGCTAGTTGGAAGGTGCTGCACACTTGGATGTGCATAGACAACTCAGATCTTATTTGGATAAGACTAAGACTTTTTGTAAATCTGATCAGCTCTTTGTTTCCTTTCATCCTAGATCTTTAGGCTTTGCTGTTTCGAAGCAAACTATTTCTTCTTGGATTTCTAAAGCCATTTCCTTTTATTATACCTCCAATGTCAAGAGCCTCTGTTCTTCTTTTAATGCTCATTCTACTAGGGGTGTGGCTTCTTCTGGTGTTTTTTCAAAGGTTTGGATACTAACTTTATTCTTGAGGCAGCTACCTGGTCTTCTGTGCATACATTTACCAAGCACTGTAAGTTGGATGTGGTTTCTAGAACTAGAGCTGGCTTTACTAGGGCCATTCTCTGTGGATTGCTGGAGAGCTCTGCTGGTCCATCCTCTTCCCTCTGTTCTTCTTCAGCTTTTGCACTCTCCCTATTGCAGAGAATACTGCAACAGTGAAATGAAAGGGCATAGTACAGTTGTGTAAGATCTTACCTTGTCCTTCTCTTCACTGTTGCAGTATTCACTCCCTCCCTCCTCCCCCTGGTTCTTTTCTCTTCTTGATGTACTGGCTACCTTTTTTTTTCACTAGGACTGGCTTTCCTACTGGGGCTCTCAGTTCTAAGGATGACATGTCCAGGCATCACTGTTATGCCCTACGCAATGTGTGGGGAGCAAACGTGTGATGTACAGCATACCTTAAAACCACCTAAAGGCTTTGGTATACTGGCAGAACATCTGGCCACCCTTGGCAGGGGTCCTTATTGTAAAGAACACTACAACAGTGAAGAGAAAGACATCTCTCATTATGGTAAGATCTTACACAAATGTACTTTCCACTACACTTCCTTCAGAAGGGAGGTCTTGTTTGAATCCTACAATTTCTCTCCAGTCTCAGTTGTCTAAACATGCTTTGAAGAGTGTGTATTATTGTACAGATACTATGTCTGGGGCTGCTGCTACTGTTTTGAGAAGATATGACTGGGTATATACTTAAAAGTCTTCTGATGAGGTAAGGTGTGAGATTTTAAACTATACTTTAGACAAGGAAGTTTTGCTTAACCCTACTGATACTCAGTTTCTGAACCAGTTTAATGACAGAGAGAAATTAATGCAGGAAATTACTAAGATTATTTTTCAAGCCCCATCTTACAAATTCCTTGTTTTTTTTTTTTTTTTTGTAAGATAAAATAATTAATTCCTGCCATTGTCTGCCAAATGTGGAACAAGAAAGGAATGGGAGAAGAACAATAAAAAGCAGGGATCCTTTCAAAAAAGAAGCAGACTACCCCTTCAGTATGACTACATCAGCATTTCCCCCTCCCTTCCCCTTCTGTCCCTGCATCTCTAAGTGTGTCCTGTACACTGGTTCTCCGTTTTTCCATTGGTAACAGATAATTTCAGACTCTTGGGTACTGATACTGATTCAGGGGGGTTGCAATTGACATTCCATACACACACCTCCTTTCAGGGGAATTCCTCCCTCCTCTTCAAGTCAGAGTTTTTTCGTCTGGTTTTTCACCACATATTTACCCCAGGAGTCATACTACCAGTGATTTAGACTAAAGAGAGGAAGGCTTCTACCCCAGAATGTTTCTGGTTTCATAG
>NC_056732.1:1348351829-1348371829 GCF_019279795.1 Protopterus annectens
CCTCGGCTTCATCTTCTGAGCCTTCCAGGAAGAGGACCAAGACAAATTTGAGGAGGACTCACACCTCTTCCTCCTCAGATCCAAAGAAAAAGAGGTCGTTGGATTCTGCATCTAGAGATCCGACTGAGAAGTTGTTGGATCTGACTGCTCAGATCCTATACCTTTGCTTAGGATCTGATATTCCCCGTCAGTTGATTCTGTGCCTTCTAGGCTGCCATCCCCTTTTCTAGAGAAGCACGATACAAAATCTCCTTCCCTGGCATCGTCTCATTCATCTAAGAGTTTTTCTGAAGAAGATGTGGATTGGATGATGAGGAAGTTTCTCTCAGCACAGATCCAGATGGATGTGTTATCAGCTTCTGCTGGTTCTGGTCAGGAAGCCTGCCCATCGACCACTCTGCCATCTCATGCTCCTTCTCTGATTCCCTTGGTTGCTTCAGAGTCCCTGGAACTAGGTCTTCTGGGTCCTTCAGGCTTGGATTCAAGGATGGTTTTATTGTCGGATCCTTGACTGACTTTGAGTGACCCGGCTCCAACTTTTTCGGAGTTGGAAGACTCTCTGAGCTGGAGCCTCCATGTCGGATCTGAGGCATTGGAGTTGACGCCAAAGATTTTGAACCCATCTCTGTGCCTTGGTGTTTTGACACTGGATAATTCGGCTCTGATTTCATCCTCAGGGAGATTGCTTACAGGGCGGGAGGCGATGATGATCCAGAAGTCTGCCTTCTTGGCTCCGGGGTGTTCATCTCTCTATCTAGGGCAGTCAGCCTTTGAGGTTGTGAAGAGGGTTTTTTTTTTGCTTCGACAGGACTGAAGAATCCACCCCCTCCAATTTTCAGTCCACTTCCCAGATGTCTCTGTTCTTAGAGCCTCATCATTCGACTCCACAGGTGCAGCCAGCCTGAGATCTCCAGATTACCTAGCAAGGTATTACAGTTTCTTCTGACACCTCCCCAGAATACCCCGCTGAGGAGGTGCCTAGGAAGAGGAAGTGCAAGAGGAGCCACCTAAACTCTCCAAAAGAATTGGTCACTGAGGATACAGACTTCGATGAAGCTGAAGGGTCCCCATGATCACCTCCAGAAGATGTTTCATTCGAAGAAATCCTTGAGATCCTGAAAAAGAGAGGTAATTGGACTCCCAGCAACCCTTCACCTGAGGAGTCAGTATTTCTAGAGGCATTCAGAGCTGGCCCATCTACCTCCTGGGCTACTCTGCTCACCGACAAGCTCATTGATTTGGTCTCTCAGCAGGCATGGAGGGAACCTGACACAGTTGAACCGTTACCTAGAAGGTCAGATAGGATTCTAGCTCCACCTACAAGGAAGGAAGTTTGGGTAAAGGGCAGCGGGTTCAGGCATTTCCATCAGGAGGCATGCATGGTTGCGCTTATGTGATTTTGCGGAGCTCTTCAAGTCATTGGTCTTCCATGCTTCCTTTGACTGCACTTCTTTATTTGGCTCCAAAATGAAGAACACATTATCCAGGTTTGAGAAGGCTAGAAAGATCCTCTCTGCAGTGGGTATACATTTTTCAACTCCTCAAACATCCTTTTCGAAGAATCAATGAGGTGGTTGGAAGATGTGGTTCAGGAAATTCCAGGGTCCTTTCCAGGACACACACGGAGAAATTTCCCTAGGGGCAAAGGGGGGAACTCTAATGGATGATGATACCCCTGCAGCAGAGGAGACCTGCAAAACCAGGGGTCCAGGGATTCTTTCTCTGACAGACCCTACTAGCACTCCTGAAAGAACATCTGATTGTCCAACTCTGGAGGCAATCAGGGGTCAACTATCTCTGCACTAGAAATCCTGGCTAGACATAACAAAAGATACTTGAGTGCAAAGGATTATTTTCAGATGTTATATAATACACTTTGTCATGAAAGGAAATACTGCTAGCCCAGCTATCTGGAATTTTCTAAATAATTATTTTTCCAGGCTTTACTGGAAAGGCTTACCCAGGCACTGCCACAGCTTGTTGTGAGGGAATTGTTAGTTTACTTTTGTTTTCTTGTATTTTGTATTATTTTTATTGCCTTTTTATATTTTGTATACTGTGATTTGTTTTCTTTACACTGTGTTTTACTTATATTCTGCTTGTAATTGCATATTAAAACTTGAAAAGAGACCACAGCTCTGTCTCTTGTGAGTCAGACAGAAGTTAGAACAAGTCAATTAAGGACTCACACAGAAGTTAGAACAGGTCGGTTAAGGTTAATCATCTGTGAACTGAGGGGGTGGATCTAGGAACTAAACCTTCGATTTAAGAGGTAAAATAAAACATTTCAAAGCTTTACTGGAAATGCTTACCCAGACCCTGCCACAGCTTGCTGTGAGGGAAAGGTTAGTTTACTTTTGTTTTCATGTATTTTGTATACTGTGATTTGTTTTCTTTACACTGTGTTTTACATGTATTCTGCTTGTAATTGCATATTAAAACTTGAAAATAGACCACAGCTCTATCCCTTGTGAGTCAGGCAGAAATTAGAACAGGTCAGTTAAGGAGTCACACAGAAGTTAGAACAGGTTAGTTAAGGTTAATCATCTGTGGATTGAGGGGGTGGAGCTAGGAACTAAACCTTCTATTTAAGGGGGTAAAATAAAACATTTCAAAGCTTTACTGGAAAGGCTTATCCAGACCCTGCCACAGCTTGCTGTAAAGGAAAGTTAGTTAGCTTTTGTTTTCTTTTTTTTTGTATTACTTTACTGTCTTTTTCTGTTTTGTATAGTATGATTTGTTTTCTTTACACCATGTTTTACTTGTATTCTGTTTGTTACTGCATAGTAAAACTTGAAAAAAGACACAGTTCTGTCTCTTGTGAGTCAGAGTTTTTTGCTCACCCTGACGCCCTGTTACTGTTGTGTTCTTAAAAACCACAGTCTTTCGAGTTGCCTGCCCTTATGTTAATTTGACCGTATATCTCCTTCCCTGTCTCCTTTCACTGGCTGGTGTGTGTAAGCACAAAATTATCATTTTGCGAAATCAGTCGCCTTCAACTATTCAAATTTATTGCATCCCACTGTATCAAATAGTACCAGAATACAAAAGTGCCCACCCCCTTTCACTCTATCCTGCTCTTTTAAAAATAGTGGCTCTCCAGTTAGTTAAAAATTAAGTTGCCCACTTTCATATCTAACTATGTAGTGCACAATGCAGTGTTTAGGATAAACCATTTTTTATATTACCTTTAAACGTCTATTGCAAGACCAATAGTTATTGGAAAGCCCACATTCTGCCTTTCAGTAGTCAGCTTGGAATTAGTGCTTCTGTTTTATCCTGGTTAGAGAAGGAGTACAGGGACATCATTTCCTGAAGACTGCTGATCACCAGAAAGCTTAATAACTGATTTATAGGTGACAGCCTGCAATCTGTGCTTATATTCTTTTCCTGGTAAGAGAAGGAACAGAGTACATTAATCCTGACTTTCTGGTTGGAGAGTGAGTGTCGGTGCTTAACATTCCTGATTGGTCTAGTTGCTATTCAAGGCATCTACCAGAAAAAGGCTACACGCCTACAGACCCTTCCATCATCTGGTACAAGACTGTGGATCACAAAACAGACTGTGGCCTGCTTCTGTTCTTGGGATTGGTGCTAACAGTTTGCTTCTGGTGAGAGAAGATGCAAATGAGCATTGCATCCCAACAGAGTGAAGCTGTCGTGAGACCAGCATTAGTAGTAGCCATTCATGCAACTCACCCTACTTTTCATCATTCTTGGCAAGCTGATTCTTTGTTTTCAGTAAGTATGGCTTGATTTGTTTCTACCTTCAGAATATCTGCCTAAATACTTCATCTTTAAATTTTCAGGGTTTACGTATTACTTTCTCCCCAAGTGTTTGGCAGTGCTCTGTACAAACACCTTGAGGGACTTTTTTCCTGTGAAAGCACAGTTGAAATTTCTCCTATACCTAGTTGCACACAGGAAAACTAGTTTGCAGTGACAAGCACTGTCCACATAGTTGCAAACTAGATACTCCTGACAGTGCTTGATATTCTCACTCCAAGTCTAATCAATAAAAAAGGGTCTGTTACCATGGATATTAACTTTCTCACTGTCTCTTTTACCATCTTGGTGGATATGGGCATACTGAGGTAATGTAGAAATTGTCTCATGTTTACTGACAACCAGTTCATTCTCAAACAAACTGATATGGTATGTGAGAGATTTATTTACACAACATCACTGGAGGCAAGTTATGGTCAGTTGCTTATCAGAGGCTAGGATCTATTACATTACACATGCTTTCAGGTCATTAAACCACAATTACCAATGGGTCAGTCATAGTCCATGTGGAAGTAAATGACTTGAGAAGTACCTCCCTACAGTATATGAAGAGAGACATCATAGAGCTCTTGGAATATGTATCTCAGGCTGGTATGAGCCTAGCATTGAGCAGCATTTTGCCTTCTTCAAGGATGATGCCACAATATGAACAAAAGATGATTGACTTTATTAATTGGCTTAGTTTCTGGTGTCATTCTAAGGGGGTGCAATATTTGTTAGCATGGAAGGAGATGGCCAACAGACCACACTGCTTTGCCAGCAATGGTCTGCACCTCCCCTCTAGGCTTTCGAACATTAGCTAAAACATTGTCTTCCTCCATAGTGGTTTTTTTAGACAATGCCAAACTGAAAGTACTTCTGACAGAGAAAATCAAAGCCAAGAAAATCTAACGGTATTACTGCTCAATTACAGCCAGTAAGGCAAAACAATGTACCCAACACACTAGTCATAGGTGACTCTATATTCAGGCACACTAATGGCCCACTCACCAGGATAAGCAAGGAGAATTTTACTGTCAGCTGCCTATCGGGTGCCAGGATCTGCCACATAACCCACACACTCAGGTCACTCCACAAAATGTACAAATATGACTCTGTCATTGTTCATGTTGGTGTGAACAACCTGAGATGTACCTCCCTGGACTACATGAAAAGAGACATGGAAGAGGTCTCCAATCTTGTAGCCCAGGCAGGTATGACCCTAGCCCTGAGTAGCATTCTGCCATCACCCAGAATGATACCACAGTACAAGGACAAAATGATTGACATCAACAATTGGCTAAGCTTCTGTTGTCATTTTATGGGGATCCAGTATCTGTCTGCCTGGGATGACATGGTCGACAGACCATGATGTTTTGCCAGAGATGGCCTGCACCTGTCACCCCTGGGATTCCGGATACTGGCTAAGGCTCTTGCCGCCCCTATAGTGCCTTTTGTAGGCAAGGGTCAAATGACAAATTCTCCACCATAACAGGAACAGGCAAGCAAAAACTGAGGGTGATGCTACTCAATGCTAGAAGTCTAAATCTCAAAATGCATTCACTCGAGGCACTCCTTAAAATGGAGAACATCGATATCTGTGCAGTGACTGAGATCTGGTTCAAGGCTCCAGAGAGCACCCCTGCACTACCAGGCTATAACTCATACCACATTTTTCGGCCATGTAACCTGGACTGGAACACTAAAGGCGGAGGTGTGTCCATATTCATTAAGGATATCCAAACCTCCAGGCTAGTTGCTCAGCATAATGCATCTGGGTTATCCAAGTGCAACTAACTCTGGGCAAAACTGCAATCCAAATTGTAGCTTGCTACACATCCCTCACCATGCCCCAGGATTCCCACTCCTCTTTTCTTGATGTACTGGAAAATATTAGGGTTCAACCAAACACCCTAATAATGGGTGATTTCAACTACCCCACCATTAAATGGGAAAACTACTCATGTACCAACTCCTTTGCTCAACGCTTTCTGGAATTCATAAACTCTAATGCCCTGGATCAACTTATCCACACCCCCACCAGGGGCAACAATACCACAAAATGGTCTCCTTTGAAATAAAAATAAAACGTGGACCCCCAGATAAACCTGGAATTTTCAGGAACTATTCTATGGCTAGCCTCCTGCTATAAGGTAAAAACCTAGCAAAATGTCAAGCTCCCATAAACCCTGAGAACAGTGCTGCCTATGCGGGACTGTTCACAGAAACCCTGTACAAGCATGTTAATAGCTGCATAGAGGCAACTGTACCCACCAAGAAGAAGCACAGAACTAATAAAAAACAAGCCATCCTGGTGGAATCACAAAATCACTAGGCTGTATAATAGGAGGAAGAAAATCATGGCAAAATTAGGAGATGCAGCACCCAGCAGGATAAAAGCACTCTCATTAAACTAAACAAAGAACTCAGATGACATATAAAGTCTACCAAAGCTGCCAAATTTGAGGTAAGTTTGGTCTCCCAGGTCAAGGACATCCACAAAGCATTCTTTAGCTATGTCCGCTACCTCAAGGCAATACAGAATTGTGTGTAGAGCTCACTGCAATGGAGCCACCTATACTGAGCCAGAAGATGTAGCAAACCTCCTGGCTGATAAATTCAGTTCCAACTTCACCCCATCTCCCTTTCAACCTTCCCTCAGGAAATATCATCAAATATAACTCACCCCACTATCACTAGGGATTAGGTCCTTAATGCTCTCTCTAAGACCAAGAACACTCCATCAGTGGGCCCAGACAATATCCCAGGATGCCTTCTAAATAGCATAAAGCATGACCTGTCAGGGCCTCTGGAATTACTATGTAATTGTTGCCTCCAAACAGGCTTTGTGCCTCATGAATGGAGAAAAGCTACTGTCATCCCTCTGCACAAAGGTGGGCCATCTACAGACCCTGGAAACTAGAGACCCATAAGTCTCACAAGTCTTATATGTATAGCCATGGAAAGAATTATCATCGAGATGATCAACAGAGATATACTAAACCTCCAGACACTGGACCCAACCCAGTTTGGTTTCGTCAAGATTTTATTAATGAGGTAGTCTTTTGCGGTGGCCGACTTCCCAAAAGGTGTTATTATGCAATTCTTGGCATTCATAAAATGCTTGTATCTTGAGGGAGGAGGGGGTTCTATGATTGCTCTCAACTTGCAGTCAACTGCAAACTTGGTAAGCAGAGGCCATTGACATTGGCTTGAGTTCCAAGAAATAAATGCCAAAGAGGAGCAAACCCAGCACAGGTGCTCGGGGGACTGCACTGATGACTGGCCTCTTTGTGGAGGTAGTCTGTCTAATACTAACCTATTGGGTCCTATCTGTGAGCCAGCTGGCTACCCAATGGGTTACAAAGGGGTTTATGTCTAATTCCATTAGTTTGCTTACAATGCCTGAGTGGGGTATTGTACCAAATGTCTTAGCCAGGTCAGGCTAGGTAGAATGCACCTTTTTGTCCTCATCCATTGCCTTGGTGATATTCTCAAAGAAGCCTTCTAGGTTCAGTAGACATGACCTGCCTTTGATGAAACTAAATTGAGTTGAGTCCAGTGTATGAAGGTGTCCTATGTCATTGTGAATCATTTCCATGATAATTCATTCCATGGCTTCGCATATGAGACTAATGCTAATGTAGTTTCTGGAATCCATTGATGTTCTGCCCTTGTGTTGAGAGATGATAGTTACAGTTCTCCATTTGTGTGACACAAAGCCTTTAAAGAGGCTATAGTTGAATAGTGATGCCAATTCAGGCTATTTACTTTATTTTTTTTTTTATTTGACGTTTGTTGACCAGGTTGGTCCATCTGGGATGAGGCCCTTTTTCAGTGGAGACCCGGGGAGAAAAGCTCCATAGTTCAAACATAAACAAGTACAAAAGTATGAAATATAAAACATCTAAGAGAGTCACTCAGTACATAATACAGCTTAGAGGGTTTATACAGTGTTACCTAATTACATATATTGTAGTAGTTAATAATGAAAAATACAGTATAGAGAAAAAAAAATACAGAAATTAAATAAAAGCAGTGAGTAGAAGTTAGAGTGAAGAAGTGAGTTTTAGACATTCTACGGCTGAGGAGATTAGGAGGCATCCTGGGATATTATTGAGATGCCCCTCTATGTATGGGCTGTGCCCTTACACCACCTGCTACTTATATATACCAACTCTGAGACTGCACAATAGCTGAGAAAGAACATATTCCCAAACCCTCTGTACTGCAAACTCCAATGAAGTAATGCTGCAGTTTTGCAATCATATAACTATTTGATCGCATGTGCCACCATTACAAACCTTTGACATTCTGAACATTTAAACAAAGGGCTAGTTCCCATATATATATATCTATATCTATCTATCTATCTACGTCAATATATTATTTTATATATATATATATATATATATATATATATATATATATATGTATATATATATATATATATATCTATATATATATATATATATATATATGTATATATATATATATATATATATATATATGTATATTTATATATATATATATATATATATATATATATATATGTGTGTGTGTGTGTGTGTGTGTGTGTGTGTGTGTCTATTTATTTATATTTATATATAGATATATATATATATATATATATATATATATATATATATATATATATATGTTTACTATCAAATGTTCGACATGACATTGTTCGAATGTACAGATGTCCGAACCAAATGTTCAGAAATCTGTACACCGAACAGAGTAAATGTCAAACCGAGCATTTCAGTGCAGTCGAATTTCGAAAATGTCGACTACACTGAAATGCTCCTACCCACCCAACATACTACAACTGTTTTTGCAGGGGGCAAGCCCCCCTGCACCCTCCCATGTGGGGGGACTGCATACCCCCCCTACTTATATATACAAACTCCAAGATCGCACTACAGTGAGGGTAAGGGTACATTTCCCCATCCCTACTATAGTGCAATCTGCACCGCAATGTTGGAGCTGACAACAGTGGCCATTTGCTCTTGTCAGCTTCGGCATTTCGGTGATCGCCCTAACGGTTTCACTACCTGATTTTTGCACATAGTTCGTTCATCTTATATATATATATATATATATATATATATATATATATATATATATATATATATATATATATATATATATATACATATATATATATATATATATATATATATACACACACACACATACACATATATATTTCTATATGTATGTATAGTTATAGAAAGAGGCAGTGAGCAGAAGATAGTGGAAGACCACAAGCTGTTTTATTGAAAAGAATGATCTGCAAATTTTCCCATTCAGTGTACAGCTCTCCCTTATCTCATTGTTGGTGTGACCCTGATGTTAGCTCTATTAAGGCAAAATAGTCTGGGGAAGAAGCCTCCACTTGAGGAGTTTGATGCACAGGTTGTTTTTAAAAATTACAATAGAGCTACCCAGGCATTGATAAAAGGGTAAAACTGCAGCAAGCTGCTAACTGTACTTTTCATTATATAATCACATGAATCGTGTGTGTGTGTGTGTGTGTGTGTGCGTGCGTGCATGTGTGTGTGTGTGTGTGTGTGTGTGTGTGTGTGTGTGTGTGTGTGTGTGTGTGTGTGTGTGTGTGTGTGTGTGTGTGTGTGTGTGTGTGTGTGTGTGTGTGTGTGTGTGTGTGTTTGGGCGTACTGCAGGTGGATGATGTTTGTGGAAAATGCTGAAAACAAATGTGTTCATAGCACAATAGGATGATTGGAGTTACAAGGCAACCAATCCACAGCAGTATCCCTGCCTTGCCAGTACTCTTTTCAAGGAAGCCAGTCGTATCAGGGGTGAATTTGTGAATACACATCCAATTGTCCATCTCTCTTTTAAAGGCAGATGGTTATCACACCACTTAATTTGGTGAGGGAGTTTGTTCCAGAGAATGGCTAGGCACTGCATGACATATCTACCCCTCTTATTTCTGGAATTAGGTTTAGGTCTCTGACTCTGGTGTTAGGTGGACTGTTTAATTTATTGAGGTATAACAAATCCTGGACTACAAGATCCCTTATAGTTCTATAACTATAAGAAAGATATAATTCACCATACAGAGACTATATGAACCAGAGTATAGAGACAAAGCCTCCGTTTGTTCCTGTTAAGCTCCTGATATTTCTAGTTACAAACATTTGAGATCTCTCCACTTGCTTGATATGCTTGGTAAAGTACATCCCAAAGGGGACATTATACTAAATAATAAGTCTAATTAGAGTGGAGTACAAAGAGCTGACTTCTTTAGCTTGGAAGATATACTTTTAGCTAGGAACTCTGCACTGTAAAACGATTTTATAACCACTGTTGCAGTTCGATGGTCAAATTTAAGTGTGTTATCTATGCTGTAAGAAAACAGATGGGAGTCCTGACTAAGTGCTACAATGTTGCACTTTTTGGTGGATGCTTGAGCCCATTTTTAGTGCACCAGCTATTGACAAGTACAACACTCTGCTAAGGAGAGTGTATTGTATATCAGAAACTGACGTAATTGAACACATTTAAAAAAGCAGTGAAAAACAAAACAAGTTTAAAACTTCCTTTGCTGTAGGGGGCAAATCCCCCTGCACCCCAACCTTTCTGCTAATACATTTAAATACATACCTTCTTCAAGACTGCAGTACACTGAGGAAATGGCAAATTCCTAATCCCCATTGTACTGCGATCTCGCACATAAAAAGACTATTGTGATCTTTCCATATTCAAAGTGTTTGCTTCTGTTTATATATGTGTGTGTGTGTGTGGGTGTGTGGGTGTGTGTGTGTGTGTGTACACACACACATACACACACACACACACACACACACACACACACACACACACACACACACACACACACACGTGTATGTATGCATATATATATATATATATATATATATATATATATATATATATATATATATATATATATTCACTATACAATCTCGAAATACTGAAATGTCGAATTTCAGTATTTCAAGACTGAATAGTAGAAAACCCACAAACATGAAAACCCATAATCATGAATACCACAACCATGACCATTCACACACACACACAAACCAGCACATAATCGCATACACAAACACCTACTTAACTAAACAAACATAAGAACACACACAAACACATAACCTACCTATAAGCAGGGGACAAGCCCCCCTGCACCCCCGATGTGGGGGGCTGCACCCTCCACACACCCGTACTTATATAGTCTAAATCCGAGGTTGCACTAAACACACAAACACACAAAAAACACCACCGCACACGCTTACACACACTAAAATCCCTACCCAATATACTCAAACACACAACACTTACCTGAAACCCCAGATAAATCCACAAACTGCACCACACGTCACGAACATGACACCACAATAGCAGCGGATTCGACATAGTGCATTTTCGGGTAACTGCACTTTCCACTATTCGGTCTTGACGTACTGAAATTCGACATTTCAGTACGTCGAGATTGTCTAGTATATCTATCTATCTATCTATCTATCTATCTATCTATCTATCTATCTATCTATCTATCTATCTATCTATATGTGTGTGTGTGTGTGTGTGTGTGTGTGTGTGTGTGTGTGTGTGTGTGTGTGTGTGTGTGTGTGTGTGTGTGTGTGTGTATATTTACCATTTCCATTGAAGCATGGGATGTACACTGATGTTAACTTTTCTCATATTTATTTTTTGCTATTAATGCCCTTTTTCCAAGGTGATGACTGTAGAACAACTGCTATGGACCACTGCTACTACAACTAACGGGATGGTGTAATTTGCCAAATCCGTGGCAGTGTCAACAGTAGTTCCACAAAGGAAACAACTATTCAGAAAGTAAGACCTCAAGACAAATCTGGTAGCTTGCAAGCATAGCTCTCAGTGTTCCATCATCAAGATGTAGAACACAACCTTTCACAGTGTGGAATAAAATGGGAAAAATATAGAACACTTACTAAACACTTCATCTAGGAAGTACACAGCATGACTTCTTTATACTTAAAACTGTTCTCTTAATGAATTACTGTGAATCAATATTATTTTCCATGAATATTTGTTTAATAATTCTAAGAACGAATATATGTCAAATCCTTTCAGTGTGGAACAGTGTGGAATGTAGAATTTTATAAAACGTAAAATATGGAGCATTCCTCCTAATGAGATACAGCTGAGAGGCATGCCTTCACACACCTCCAAGTCTTCAGGTCTCAGAAGCTAAGCAGGGTCAGGCCTGGTTAGTACTTGGATAGGAGGCTGCATGTGAATACCAGATGCTGAACCAGTAACCCAATGGAGTTTGTTCTTAGCACAAGAAGTCAATTTCCACTATGTGTTTATTTCCTTTATTTTGCTTGACAGTTTGAACCAAGAGAAATTAATTAATGACTGTCTCAGCAATGGAATTAGAACTACTAGATTTTTTGTTAAGTCCCATTTAAAAAGGACTGATGTTTTTTATACAAGCCCTAAGTAGTTATATAAAACTAAAGTATTTACTGGGGAAGAAAGAACTGAAGTAACATCAACACTGATTAGTGTTGACAAGGCTGTCTGGTATGTGTTGTTTCTTCAAGGAAATTGTCTTTATTTGGCAACTTGAAGGTGTATTTCCTTCAAGGTCTCTGATTGGCTGTGAACTCATTGCTTTGAAAAAAAAAGTGTTGGCTTCGATTTAGCCACATGATTGGTGTTTCATTCATTTACCTTAGCCCTGTGGAACCTGATTCTTTATGATCTGAGGAAGACTTTTAGCCAAAAACGCTTATCATATACAAATCAACAAGGTCATTGTTTTATTGCTTTACATCTCATTTTAAGTCTTAACAATTAAACGTTTTATTTTATTCTGAAGAGCATAATTTTTAGTAACCTGTGGTGGTGTGTTTCAGTTTTTACAC
Organism: Protopterus annectens; assembly: GCF_019279795.1. Lineage (NCBI taxonomy): Eukaryota > Metazoa > Chordata > Ceratodontiformes > Protopteridae > Protopterus > Protopterus annectens. The sequence continues at coordinate 1,348,364,498 of NC_056732.1, forward strand.
AGGATTTAGGAAATATGGTCATGCTTATAAAGGCACAGTATGTTTGTAAAAAAAGAGGACCCTTACTAAAAAAAAGTCGAAGTAGTCTGCATTTATGTATTTTAGTGTAAGTGAAAAGATAGTTTACCCTGTTAGTGTAGTTCTCTAACATATGATAAGATAACAGAGAAATATTTCCCCAATGTGGAGATAGTGGGAAGAAGGTTATGTTTTTGGTAGGCTACCTTATGATCATGGGGAAGGAAATCATCAGTAAGTAAGCCTACAGAGACATCAGTTCCTAATTTGTTAGATACCACTAGATGCACTGATAACAGTGTACAAGTCTAACAAAGATTTAGGAATATAGTCAGATAGATCCAGACGTTCAACAAAATTGGCTAAGGCTACAGTGAGAAGAAGAACCTAACCATATAAAAAGATGTGTCAGCATACACCTATAAAACATATGGATGAAGCTAACAGTACATTTCAGAAACTAGGATCCTGAGCTTTGTGATAATAATCACTAAGTTCCGATATTTATGTATAAACATATTTTGATGTTCAAAAAGAGGACTCCAAACAGAACTCTCATGAATAATTGAGTTCTTCATGCTATGGTAGGCTGCAAGGTGGCTAACTGCAATCATTCCTGAAGGAGCATATTGCTGCAGCTATCACTTTGATGTTGTATTCACTTCATGCTCCAGGTGTAGCCAGCAGAGAAACTTCATCCATATCTGTGGTAATGTTTTGTATGGAAAAGAGACAGGATTAGATGCTGTAAATCACTGTAGATGCAGAGGTCAGTTTTATCAACATGTAGGTGATGTTATCTGTGTTCTGTGTACATACATAAGGAAGCATCCACCTGGATTCCCACTGTAAAACCCATATCTGTTGATCATTGATTTTGCTATCTAGTGCCACAATCTTGTGAAAAGCCAAGGAGGTAGCAGTAGATTGAAGGACCTTGGTTTGAATTATAAGCTGCATGTGCTTAGTTGCTTAGTTCGGATGATTTTTTTTTAATCAGGAATGACCATTTTGCATCTGCCTCTTTTTGTAGCCAAGTTACTACATCCATTTTGTTGTCCCTGAACCCCGAGATATCCACCTGCTACTAGAAGTCCCGTCTTATTGTTCTAGACCCCACTACCCACTAGGCTGAGACAACTATTTCAGAGTGAGATGGTAAAATAGAAAGTCTTATAGAAGAAACAGAGTTGAGGTAAGGTGCCTGTCATGTATGCTGAACTGCACTAGCACTGTTTTTTATGTGAAGCCCTACTTCTTGCTAACATCTTGGGCTAACATCTTCTGTATAGATGTGCAGCAGAGTGCATGAGGGAAGCCTTCCCTTAAAGTGTGATGTTGCTCTCATTAACTGCCCACCCGCAGCAGCAATTCCTTATATCATGGCCCTGGAAATGCCACAGGGGCTTATGAAACTACCATGCTCCCTGTACATCCCTATACACTTCTTCCTGGAAAAGGTGAGCAGGCAAATGCCTCACCATTTCTGTTCTAGCTGACCAGCTCCAACAGTTGTCTAGTCAATAACTAAACTCAAGTTACTTGGAGCTGGCCACATCCAAAATCTTGAGGGTACAGATATGTCCACCTTAAGAGGATATGGCAGAGTCCCTTTCAGCAAATGTCCCAAATGGTTAGCCAGTTAACTTTTCATAGCTGCTCACTAGGAGTCCGAGGAGTGGTGATGTCAAGAATTTCATTGAGAATGTGTAGACCAAATGATTCGTAGAACTGCGAGCTGATAAAGACTATGACTTGAATGCTTTGATTCCTTTAAGACCATTGCTGAAAGCCAGAAGTTTTGTTTATTGACTTATTGTTTTTTATCATGTGATTTGTTGGTTTTAGTACTTAAGTTTTCTGCTTCAGTGTTTTGTATTGTATTGGTCTAATGAAGAGCTTGTTGGCTTGAGAGCACTTAACAAATATTACATTTTATGTTTTAAGCTGTGTTTAGTCAGATCTTCTTTTACTACTTTTTCAACTTTTGATAGATAGCAGCATGGCAGAAAAATACAATACCTTATATTCTGTAGTATAATACATAATTACTGTCCCCCATTCTAAAGCACAAAATGTGAGGAGTTAACCTCATGCCTGAGCTGCACTTGCTGTGAAAATAGCATTACAGCTGCTCCAAGGTCAAAGCATAAGAGATATGCATTGTATTCTTATATTGATTTTTTCTGTCCAATTGCAGGTTGTTGTTGTGTCTTTCGGCTTTTCTCGGTTAGGGGTCGCCACAGCGGAATTCCGGTCCGCTAATGATTGGCAATAGAATTTTATATGCCGAGTTGCCAACCCTGACACACAACCTTCAACGAAAGTACACCCATTCACGCATGTCTCCACACAGAAGACGCTTTAGCTGAGAATCGAACAGGACAACGTCTTACTGTGAGGCTACCGCAGCACCACCACTGCAGTCTCTGTCCAATTGCAGGTACAATAACTTATAGACAAAAGTTACTAGAAATTAAACGGTTAACATCTGCATGTTGCTGGTTGGATGCCTTGAAGTCTGCAGAGTATCTGGGTCCTACTACTTGCACAGAGCAATATCAGCTGGGTATTTTAACTCTTTGCACTCTAAAGTGCATAAAACTGGTAGAACAGGTTTCTGGAATATGCTGGACAAGGAAAAAGAGAAAGAGGTGTCAAAGAACAAGGAAAAGAGGTTGCAGAGCAGGTACTGATGTAAAGTTAAAAGCAACCCCCTACAGGCCTGTACTAGCAACTATACTGCTAGAAAAAGTGAGATCACTGGATAGCAAGACAGACTACTTGAGACTGGAACTTTCCAACAAGAACAAGGTGAGAAATAGCTGTTTATTTTTGATTACTGAGATGTGGCTGCATGACAAGATAAATGATAGTGCAGTAAACTTAGAGAATGTTATGCTGTTTCGTGCAGACAGCAAACAGGCCAGAGGAAGTGGAGTCTGTATCTGTTAAAAGATGGTGCAACAACTGTGAACTCATACCATCACACTGCTGTGAAAAGTTAGTTCCTGTCCATTAAATGCAGACATTTTACTTGCCCAGGGAGCTGAATGGCATCAGTGTAACAGTGGTATATATCCCACCTAGTGCTAATATCACTGAGACTTTAAGTAAACTTTGCAATCACATGGATGAGCTGCAGAGCAAATATCCTGATTTTGTATACGTGGCAGCTGGTGACTTTAATAAAGCAGATCTGAAAGAAGTACTCCCACACTACCATCAGTATGTGGACGTTTCTACAAGGTGTGATAATATCCTACAAAAGGTATACATAAACTTAAAGAAAGCTTATAAGGCAGTGCAGCTTACACAAATGGGAAACTCAGACCATTCTACCATCTTGCTATGGCCAGCTTACAAATCTGCACTGGTTAGAGAGAAACTCACAAAGAAACAAATCAGGGTATGGTCTGAGGGGGCTATGGAGGACCTCCAAAACTGCTTTGAAAGAACCAACAGGGATATGTTAAAGGAGGCAGCCACAGTGAATCAATATCTGAACATTGATGAATACACTGAGGTGGTGATGGCATACATTTCAAATGGTGTCGATGGGGTAAAAAATACTAAGATTATCACTATTAGAGCAAACCAGAAGCCATGGCTCACCCCTTAGGTATATGCGCTTCTGAAGGAGAGAAGCACAGCTTACAGGGCTAAAGACAAAGGAACTCTAAGTGTAGCAAGAGATAATCTGAGGAGAGATATAAAGGAGGCTAAGAGGGAGTATGATAGAATGGTACAGAGCCAGTCTGAAGGTATGAAGGATGCAAGTAGACTATGGCAAGGCATACAGAAGATCACTGACTAAAACATCAGGTCAGCACAGTTTGAAGACAGCATCGGATTCCTGGACAGCTTGAACATCTTCTTTGGTAGATTTGAGGAAAGAAACAACAGGTTGGCACTATAGCTACCTACTGATGAGAAGGATGCAGCACTCATCCTCAGCACAGAGGAGGTAAGAAGTGAACTAAGGAGAGTGAACCCCAGGAAGGCTGCTGGCCCATACAACATACTGGGCAAGGTGTTATACAGCTGTGCTGATCAACTATGCACAGTGCTCAAGGAAATATTTAAAAAGTACCCTCATGTTTCAAGGAAACTAACATCATCCCACTACCTAAGAAAACCACTCCCTCCAGCCCTAATGACTACAGACCAGTCCCTCTGACATCCACTGTTATGAAATGTTTTGAAAGGCGTTCAAAAATCATCTTTCATCATGCCTACCTCCTGATTTTAACCTTCTACAGTTTGCGTACACAGCTAACTGATCCATGGCTGATGCCATATCAGTAGCACTACACATCTCCCTTGAGCATTTAGAGGGCAAAGATAACTATGTGAGGATGCTGTTCATAGATGTCAGCTCTGCATTTAATATGGTGGTACCAATGCAGCTGATAGAAAACTGGCACGGTTAGGAATCAGTAAACATCTCTGCAACCAGATGCTGGACTTCCTGATTGAGAGACCACAGAGGGTATGTTCAGGTATGAACACATCAAAGTGCATCACGATTAACGCCAAGGTTCCACAGGGATGTGTTCTTAGCCTACTGTTATTCACCATCCTGACCCACGACTGCTATGCTAATCACAAGTCCAACCATATCATTAAGTTTGCTGATGACACTACAGGCGTGGGGCTCATCACAAAAGAGAATGAAAGGGCATACAGAGAGGAGGTGGTATCTCTGATCAGTTGGTGCAAAGGGAACAACCTTGACCTAAATGTAAGCTAGACTAAAGAGATTATCATCAACTTCAGGAAAAGAGGAACAGACCACCCAGTGCTCAGGATCAATGCTGAGAGTGTGGAGGGGGTTAAGAGTATGAAATTCCTGGGTATACATATATCAGATGATCTCTCGTGGTTGGGAAGCACCAGCCAACTGGTCAAGAAAGTGCACCAATGCCTTCACTTTTTAAGAAGGCTGAAAAAATCTAAGTTTCCTCCTCATATTCTGTCCAACTTCTATAGAGGTACATTAGAGAGCATCCTCACCTGCAACTTCACAGTGTGGTTTGGAAGTTGCACAGTTACAGAAATGAAGATGTTACAAAGAGTTTTAGGGTTGGAGAGAAAGTAACAGGTTCCAGTCTTCCATCGATACAACATCTTTATTCTGCAAGAAGCATCCTAAAGGCCACCAAAATAATATAGGACAACACGCATCCTACCCATGGACTGTTAAAGCATCTGGCATCGGGCAAGAGATATTGCTGTATCCGCTACAGGCCTATAAGATTCAGTAACAGTTTCTACCCTACAGTGATTAGACTTCTTAACTTGGGCACTAGTCCCAGGGGTCTGGACACATAATAAGTCAATTTTTATTTATTTGTGCAATACATACTTACATATATTCCAAGTAAGCGCAATATTTATTTATTATATCCATAGTCAGTATTATTTATCTCACTCAAGTGCAATATTAGACAGATAACTTAGGCAATTCAGTCTGTAGTATGTTTTGTATTACTTTAAATAGGGTAGTTTACGTCAGAGGAGGCTATTCTTTTCATTTATGAGTGTTGGTAAATGTGTCTACTCTTTTTTTTGTGTATTGGGAGTAGTATTGTATTTGTTAGTTATGTTTATTCCTCTACTTGAATATGTTGTCTAACTTTCCTTTGCAATCTCAAGAGTTGAGCTGATGCACAAAATTTCGTTTAGGCTACACATGTGTAGTTCTAAATGACAATAAAGTTTACTTTGACTTCTTTGAAAACATATGTTTTCCTTCTAATTGATGCTCATTGATTTTGTTTCCTCCCCTACCTTAGCTGAATGTTTCACTTTTTTAGGGTCATGTAGAGGCCAGACCATTTGTAGTCTGACAGTACTTTCAATCTTCAAGCAGGCAAATTAGAATATTGTGGAATTTTCCTATCTTTAGATTGTTGTATGTCACATTACGAGAACCAGCGATGGACATTAAACTCCTAAGTCAGCCGAATAATAAAGTCATAGCAAGAATGCAACATTAATTACACTGACATCTGAATTTTGTGCATATATTTTCAATATGGGAATATGAATCTTTGCCAGTAGGTAATCCTTGTAAGAGAGGGTATTAATGTAATTCAGTTCCAACACAGCAAAAGAGTGGTTTATGCCCTTAAAACAGCATGCAAGTGAGCTGTTTCACTTGCAGTTGCTGCTATCAGGTCACTCTGTCACTCCTGAAAAGGGACTTTGTGTCCAGTGGGTATACCTGCTTAACAAATGAGTATGGTTATTACTATTGTAGTACTTGTGATTATGGTGATTATACTCTGATACTGAAAAAAAAGACAAATCAGTTCATAGGTTCATAATTAAGTGCCAAAGTGGTACTAGACCCAACATTCACAACTGTTAAACACCCCATGCTTAATTTGTTAAGGTCGAGTCTGCCAGTAGTGACCAGCAAATGACAGCAGCAGAAATAAAAGATTTGTTTCTGCCTGCTGCCCATACTGACAACTTGTCTCCGACTTCCTGTTAAAAAGAAATTTGCTAGAATAACAGGATGTGTTCACTTGCTTTTTCTGAAGGATACAAAGCCTGAAACATAAATGTATGTCATAATTTTAGTAATTCAGTCCTCAGTAATTTATCCCAAAAATCACAGACTTTATGAGACACAGACCAAATATATGTGGCAAAAATCTGGACATTCTATAAAAATGTGGACAGTTAAGAGACATGGAAGTTGTGTGCACAAAAGGGATTGTGTTACAGTCTTTCTGACAGCATTTGCTAAGTATTTTATGGCTTTGAAAGCTGGAAAAGCAGTGTTTTTTTTTTCTTTTCTTCATTTCTATTTTAACTGTTAGTACGTAGAGTAGATAACAGCTCCATGCATTAGAAAGAATTATGATTTGGTCTCCAGTCCTAACTTATTATTATGTGTCTTCATTCTTCACTCTCGAGGTGAATGTCTTGTCATCCATATCTCTAACACATAATAAGCCAGTAAGGATGTGTGACACAGTCATAATCCTCTGTACTACTACTGTTATTAATATTATTAACAACTGCTTTGAGTGCATTGACGTACATTTAAGATGAACATTACAGTAGACCAGCAGGTTCATATCTTCTTTTGGCTTTTCCCAGTTAGAGGTTGCCACAGCAGATCACCTGTCCACTCATGATTGGCAGTGGAGTTTTTACAGTGTCGAGTTGTCAGCCCAATGCCCAACCTTCCACAGAAGGCGCACATACACACACACTCACACCTAGGGCCAATTTAGAGTGTCCAATCCACCTACAGCATGTCTTGGGGATGTGGAAGGAAACCCACAGGGAGGACAT